>NC_042997.1:147888626-147896126 GCF_006345805.1 Octopus sinensis
ATCACAGCTAAAGCTCACTCTTTCGTAAGAGCAAGATGTATGGTACAAATTGTAGTTCCCAAAAGAGACAGGATGGTCAAGGCTGGAATGTTTTTGATCATAAGTCTACTTGATCAGTGTTGAACTAAGATTAAACAATACAAGAAATCCACTAGCTGTCTGATGTTCTAAACAACTTTTATGTTCCAATGTAAGGTTCCTGGACGAAGTTACGAGTTTGAACTAAGGCGACACTGAATTGGTGGTAAGCCAAATAAGCGGTAACGAATTTCTTGGAAGGTTTACTCTTTCATAGATATTTCGTCAGAACAGCAAAATGGACGGCAGTTAATCAAAACTTTTAGCATTCTAAAAGTTTAGAATTGAATAGATTCGATCGGTTCTCTTGAATAAAAATGCTGGCCCGCCTATCAATTATTGACCTTTGGCAAACTAACAAGCATCAAAATGATCATCCCACTTACTGCAACATTACTTGCCACTACTATAAACACAAAGACTATCAAGAAAACAAAGCCACTACCATCAACTACACCAAATAAAATACTTTACAATGTACGACTATTTACAGCAACACTAATAATATTTCAATACTACAATAAAACCACTATCGACCATAAAAGTGTTTTCTTTTAATCAGATACAAATGCGCTATATTTTAATTTACTATGGGAACTGAGGATTCTTTGACATTCATGCCGTTCTCAAGGGCAATAATTATATCAATTGTCGGAGGCCTGGGAACAGTGAGGAAAAATCTTGAGAAGTACATAGAACAAATAGGGGCTGCAATAAGGGTGGAGCACTTGCAGAAAACAGTAGAGTGCTTGCCCGAGTTGCGAGAGATCACAGCTAAAGCTCACTCTTTCATTAGAGCAAGATACATGGCATAAATTGTAGTTCTACATAGTCCCAAAAGACTGCAAACAACAAATGAAAATGTGCCGCTTGAAAGAAGCATTTATTTTGCTTTAGGTCTAATCGGTACATTATTAGCCAAAATATTAGTCTAAAGAATTGACCCTAGTATATACCTGGTGCAGAAATGAACAATACGGAAACGATAAGCTGTATAGATAATTAGATGTGTTTCGGCCTGTATTGGCCCAGGCCGTGTCTAACTTAAAAATATTTAATGATGCTTCATATTACAATCATTCTTTCGGCACCGCGGCTCATTCGAATAAAGGGTTATTGTTTGCAGAGATATATCCAGGTGTAGGTGGTTTTTCTGGAATTTATTGGCGATATTCATTCAGAATACTTTCGAATGTTAGGGAAATCTTTTCTTTTCTTACGTTTGTTAGCATGATATTAAAGAGAGCACGTGGTGTTGGATGAATAAAGTTTGAGTTTCTCAAGATGATCCCAAAATATAGGCCAGTCTTGTCGGTTATTTTCCTTATTATTAGTATCATCATCATCATTATTATTATTATTATTATTATTATTATTATTATTATTATTATTATTATTATTATTATTATTATTATTATTATTATTATTATTATTATTATTATTATTATTATTATTGCCTTTGCACAGCTTTTAACGCTGGAGGTGTACTACGGTTTCAGCTGTTCGCTAATAGTGAACTAAGGTAACACCTCTTAATTTACGGGCACCTTTACGGAGTATTCGAACGGTTCCAAGCAGAGCTGTTTTTTACAAGTACTCCACCCTTATTGCAGCTCTTATTTGTTCTTATCAAGATTTTTGCTCACTGTTCCCAGGGCTCCGACAATTATTGGTACTACCACCATATTTTTCATCGACCACAACTGCTTTTCCTGTCATATCCTGTCATATCTATCGACTTTTCTATCTTTCTTATCGCATACTTTGTTGCCAGCTGGGCATACTATGTTTATCGGCCGACATAGATTGCTTTCTTTCTCAATTAAGACTACGTCTGGCTTACTATTCTTTATTTCATGTTAGCACTGAATCAAAATCCCACAAGAACTTTGCTTTATCATTTTCGATGATGCTTTCGGGTGTATGGTCGTACCAATCTTTATGCTCTGTCAAGTCCTTACATGTTGCAAATATCCAATGGACAATCTTTGCTATATTGTCGTGGTATCTCTTATATTACTTCTGGGCTTGTGGCGTACATTGGCTAGTAATTTGCCATATGGTTTCACCGTTTTGTCCACAGATTCTGCACTTATTACATTCTGATGTGCTATCTATTCTGTAGATTGTTCTAAGTGCTTGCTCTTGGGCAGCACAGGTTAGAGCCTTCGTTTTCGGTTTTAGATCACTTTTTGTCATCCACAGCCATCTTTTTTCTCTGTCTGTCTTATCTTCAATATCCATGTAGTCCCTTCTTGCGTAATACTTCTTTATGTCCTTTTTGTGTTTCTTAGTTTGTTTTCCCTTTCTTCTCTACTCTCAATACTCCCTTGTTCCTAACTATCACTAGCAATGTTTCCTTACTTTGGGCTAGGTGTCTCATTAAGCTCTCGGGTTCGATACGTCTGCAGTCTTCCACATTTAACAACCCTCTTCCTCCATTTGCTCTCTTCATGTATGGGCGATCAGTGTCTGCACGTGAATGACGGGCTCCATGCATCGCTAGGAGTTTTCCTGACTTCCTGTCCATCTCTTTTAGGTCCTTCCCTGTCCACTTCAGGATTCCAGCGCCATGCCGAACTACTGTCTGCGCGGGCGAAATTGTTCCTGGCATTCAGCTTTGAAGCCAATATTTTTTCTCACTAGCCTCACGCATTCACTTTATTATTATTATTATTATTATCATTATTATTATTATTATTATTATTATTATTATTATTATTATTATTATTATTATTATTATTATTATTATTATTATTTTCATCACTTATGTCGATTGTGGAGAAACTACTAACTGTAGTAATTTAGATTTTTCTTTCTTCTAAGAGTTCTTGATATTAGTTCGTAGTAAACGTATTTCTTTGCCCCAAGTTTCGTAAATATCTCCTTCCAAGTTTAGATACCGCAGAATATTAATATTATCCTTTTCCTCTTTACATAATCTTTTATCCCCAGTTGACATTACAGCAATTATCAAACAAATTCCTTTGTCTTTTTCGGCAATAACAACATCAGGGATTCTCTTACGTCACAAGATTGGATGATAAACTTCTGAAGTAGCTCCCCTACAATAATGGCGCACGCTAGCGATCATATCCTTTCTGTATTTTGCTGATGTTTCTTGCACATCTAACAGTATAAAAACCCTGGAAGTGTTTAGCATGATTCTTTGTGTTCCTTTTCAGTTAGTGTACTTCACTCAAAATGCGACTGATTGTTTCTTCCTACAGTCCATCTAGGCAATATCCTGATGACTACGTGTTTATTGAAATTATATTTCATATAATTAGTTAATAAGGATTACCGTTGCGTTGTACATATTATAGGCTTCATTCTTGACCTGGAGGTATGATCTTCGCATCATTCGATTGATGCTTGCTTATCTATTCTACTTTCTAACTCTCTCATAAATTGGCCATACATCAATTTATCCACCCTTTTTCCTTTAGCTTATCATTCTTTATTCATAATCATTCCTTCAATTCCACTTTCACACCTTATTCAACTTTCATAGCTTTGATCTAACAATCTTCTCAACGTAGCCATCAATTTTTTTTTTCATTTTTTAATACAGTTTTGCAGCAGCTCAAGAAACACCATCCACCTTTGGTTTTGGGAAGAAAATTTTATCCATATCACTTTTTGGATTGCTGTTCGTGTTTTTGCACACATTTACCTGAGATTTTCTTTGCTTGTGTCAGCTAATTTATAGCTAAATCTTGTTTTTTTTAACCCTTTCAGTTTGCTTTTAAAAAACAACTTCAACTCTCTAAAGTATTCTTTTACAGATGCCCTGATTTCAATATGCCCAAATGTTTGTATCCACTGCTCACTTAGTCTTTTATTACCTGTTCATTTTGTAACAAAATTCCATCTGATGACAACATACTTTTTGATCATGAAATCCAACCCCATAGCTTTGTTCAATATAGGAACAGTGTGAAGTAATAAAACTTATTGATTTTACTCTTTTCATTGAGTTTACGATCTGAACAGCAGATTACTTCTTTTGGATATACTTCTTAAATTATGCCCAATATTAGTTTTTCGTAAAATAGGAGTTATAGGTATGCGCAAGTATAAGGAACAGTAGTGGTGATGAAGAATATTCTTGGCATCAACGCCACCAATTTATCCGGTGATGTAAATTCAAACTCCCAGTTTTTAATGTCACACTGAAAGAAGATACTGGCACCATCTGCACTTTAAATAACCTCATGACTTTTATTATCCATGTGTTGGTATCCAAATCAGATACGCTTGTGTAACCTATCCATGACACTACCAAGCTTGTATATCTTCACTTCACGGCATCACGGTATCAATCATAGAATCAAATGTTGTTGTACACCGCTGGTCACAATGCGTTTAGCAGTGTCTTAGCTTTCGAATGAAGTCATCCCGCTGGCTAGGCGGTCAGGTTGTATCATCGCTTACAAGCTAAAAATATCATAGTCTACTAGATACTAATCTGTAACTGTTTCCCCTTTTCCAACAACAGATGAGGTAATAAAGATAAGAAATAAGTAATATTATCTACAATATTTCCAGTCAAACGCTTCCGCATCGAGGAAAAGCATATTACGGCAACTATTGCCGGCAGTATGTTACTTTAAAAGGTCCGTTAACACCAGAGTAGTTTTACCCTCTGTCATCCATGAGACCAGCTTTCTCTCACTAGAGATTATTTGAATCAGTTCACAAATATTCTTTTATATATTGATTTGAATTCCATGAATCTTTAGCTTAGAGTGCCATCAGAGCTCGGGTCTTTCCAATAAGAAATTTACGTAATTGCCACTCCTTATTTATCATCATTATAGAATATACATTTTCCTATTTAGTGATTTTATTTTTATTGTCTATCTCTGTCATTCATCATTCAGCTTCAAAATTATGGATTTCTTCACTAAATTTCTTTCTAAAGCTAATTAATTTTTTCTTCTGCGTATTTGATAGTCCCTGTTCTTGACTTTCATTTCTAGTCAACTTATTGTGTCCCGATTTCTGATCCACACTGTATTTACTATTTCAGTATTTTCATTGATCTTTCCTTTTTGGCCGAAACCCTCTATTTCAACTTCTTTAATACAACAGTTATAACTTTCAATTTTATCTCCTGCTTCTTTTCCAAATCAGCATTCCCTTCGGATTCAGTTAACCTTTTCCTCTCTTTCCAATAAATTTACATCAGAGCTCTATATTTTTATAAACCCCTATATTATCCTTTATAAGCATTGTCTTAGCGTTCCTTCCTGCCTAAGGTGTATTTCAATCCTGATTTAATGGTCACATATGTATTAGCTGCTTTTGCCAAATTATTAATTTCAGCTATATTTCTAGTAGCTATAAGATGGGTAATTCCATTTACTATTTTGCTATATCTTCTAGTTTGGCTATATCACCTATTTTATACGCTTTTCTGCAACCAAAGTCTTTCTTTGCTATAATTTGAACAATTTCCCTATACATTTCTCCTTCACCTAATCCTTTACAATCATTACACAATGTGTTTCCTCCTTCTTGCACCTCTATAACAGATTCAACCAGTTCATTTCCTTGAAAATTATCTACATGCCATTCCATTCAGCTGGACCTTATATATCATCTAAGTACACTTGTGAAATTTTCTGCTTAATTGCTTCAAGTTCCAATTCAGTAAACCTCCCATTTTCCTTATTGCCCTGCTCTGGTCACAAATTCTTTGCTAGCTAATATCGAACAAATCCCCATCTTATTGTTATGAGTAGAATCGATGGAGTGTTGGTAAAAAGCCTTGTGATATTTGTTCAGGTACTTAACATTCTAGTTCGAAACCCGCTATGGTGAACATCACCTTTACTATCTCCAGGCCCAATAACAAGATCGATTACATCGACTAACCTTTCTCCTAAAACGATTCTGGCCTAAATTTAAATAAATCAAACTGTCCTCATCCCAATAACCCATCATAATTATCGCATCATCTTCATCACCTTCGTCGTCGTCGCCATCATAATCAGAATAGCTGTCAAGAGTTGTGGTCAATTTTACAAACTAGACCCATTCCGTTAAAAATTGCTGTCCTCTTATAACAAAATTGAAACTATTATCATCATCATCATCATCATCATCGTCATCATTATTATTATTATTATTATTATTATTATTATTATTATTATTATTATTATTATTATTATTATCATCATCATCTTAATCATCATCATTATCATTATCATCATCATCATCATCATCATCATCATCATCATCATCATCATCATCATCATTATTATTATTAAGGCAGCCTGCTGGCAGAATGATTGGAACACTGGGAAAAATGCTTAGCGGCATTCCGTCTGTCTTTACGTTCTGTGTTCAAATTCCACCGAGGTCAACTTTACCTTTCATCCTCTTGGAGTCGATAAATTAAGTGCTAGTAAAACGCCGGGGTCGATGTAATCGAATACTCCACATTCCCAACTAGAGTGAGTATTCTGTAGAGCTGCAGATAAGGATAGCATAGGCTCTCCACAGTTCGTGATTTGTACTGTCGACTAAGATACGTTTCATAGACAGGGACCCTGTTACTGGAAGCTGAATATGTCGTTCCCGGCGAGTAAAAATTTCAGAGACCGGATTAGTGAACTAGATAAGACGGCATTAATGGGGGCAATAATTAACAATAAATGGCGGAACGCCTTAAAAAGGGCGATTAGAATAGAATGGATAAGGTTTAGCAAATGACTAGCAGTAGAAAGGAAGAGAGTAGAGGCAGAATTAGTCAAGAAATTAGACGAGGCTTTTAGAAAAGGCATCGCGACCGATGTGCTCGCAGCAAGATTGATACTCGGCCAGTTCTTTAACGCGGAACACGAAAGTTGCGTAGTCAGAGCTAAGGTACGAGCACTTAGACATGACGAGACAAAGCCATCCAATGGGCCCGAATGGTAGAGGAACGGCGTGGCAGTAAATACACGGTCCGATCCTTGCTGGACGACGACGGGCAAATGATAATTGATCCGAGACAGATGTGTGTAACCTTTGAGCGGTGTTTCGCTCAACTGTTTGGGAGCAGCCGTAGGATGGATTTTGCGCCCTACCTCGACGGGCGGCCGCGGCTCTCAGTGATAGAGGTGAAGCGCTGCGAAAGGCCAACAAAAGGTTTTGAAATATGGGAAGCAATGTCACAAGGGGTAAATCACCTCATTTGGATGGTCTGCCCTACGAGCTTTACGCTTCCGTGCCAGACTTGTTCGGCGACCACTTAGCATAAGTCAACTGCAACTGGCTATAAAATGGAAGAATTCCCCAGTTTTGTGAACCGAGGAGCAGTGGTGTTTCTGAGAAAAGACCCGAAGAAGGGGGATTATATTGACAACTTTAGGCCCATAACTCTGCTGATTGTAGAATTCAAAATTTTGGCCAAGGTGTTGACTACGAGTT
>NC_042997.1:147898626-147923626 GCF_006345805.1 Octopus sinensis
AGAAACCAAAACACTCAAAAGCAAACCATGCAGGTAGAAGGGAAATTACTGATTACTTCGTAAGTAACTAATTTCACCCTTTGTTATTATGTATGTATATATATATATATATATATATATATATATATATATATATATATATATATATATATATATAGAGAGAGAGAGAGAGAGAGAGAAACAAATAAACAAACGAGACAAGCAACAAAAAGCACAATCCCGTTATTAGTTGTCCCCTGTTTTATCCACTCCGCATTTCGAACGTTAGGACAAGATGCGTCTTCGTCAAAACAGTCGTTCTCGCAAAGCAAATTAAATAAAATTTGGGATTTGCGGAGGGTTAAATTGGTAACAAAAACAGGGCAGTTAAAACAAACGGAAAGGGCCGTTGAGCCATAAGGAGGTGAAGTGGTTAACGCTGGAGAAACAAGATTTGACATGCAAAATTGTGTGTTGCCTCTTGTAGCATAAGGAGGAGAAAGAAAGATAGCCGCTTGTCACGTGTGAGCAATGAGAGAGTCAAGGAGGAAGAGTGAGGAAGTGTGAGAGAGAGGGAGTTAGAAGTAGAGAAAGGGTGGGAGAGAAAAAGGAAGAAGAAGAGAGGGAGAATAGAGATAGTGATAAGTTGTAATAGAAGTGTCGCATCGGAATTATTAAGATATATATACATATACATTTACATATACATATACATGACGGGTTTTTTTGTTTATAATATAGTATAATAAAGCTATGAGCTGGCAGAATATTTAGGGTTCCGAGTAAATGCTTAGCGGCATCGGGTCCTCCTTTACGTTCAAAGTTAAAATTATGTCGACTTAGTCTTCCATCTTTTCGGAGTGGATAAAGTAAATACCAGTTGAACACTGTGGTCGATGTAATCGACTTACCCCTCCTCTAAAGTTGTGCATATATAGCATAACATAAATTTCTCTCTACCAACTCCATTCACATAGATTTGGTCATTTCGGGGCTAAGAAACCTGCCCAAACTGCCACGCAATGAAACTAACACGGAATCCTTTGCTTGAGAAACGCACTTCTCATCTCACAGTAACGCCCGCTTCTATCTCTCTCTCTCTCTCTCTCTCTCTCTCTCTCTCTCTCTCTCTCTATCTATCTATCTATCTGTCTGTCTATCTATCTATTTGTCCTTTTATCTGTCAATCTATATACTGGTCCATCTAATTTTGGTCACAGCAGGAGTTAGAAAATATGATATAGTGATATGGTGATGCCTGTTGCATCCACTGATGACCTACATTAATGATTCACTTTTTGAATGTGCTTCTGATGGATCAGGGTTGACTTGGGAATTAACAACAAGAGCAACTACATCCATAATATCCGTTAATGCCGATAATAATCCAATTACCAATTAACGTCACGTTTCCTTATCAACAACCCCATCACACAAAGCCTAGCCATTCTCACCATTGCTAACTAATATTTTTTCCACTTATTCCAAAACACAGCCCGAGCAGCAACATCAGCGCATGCAGCAGGAAGAGCAACAACGCTTGTACAGACTTGCTATAGCATCATCATCATCATCAGAAAAAGCAGCAGTAGCAGCAGCAGCAGCAAAATAAGGAGTCGGGAATAAAATAATATCAAATGTAATAGAAATAATGCTTACTGCTTCTACTGCAAATAATAAAATAATAATATCGTAATTCCTTCTCTTGTTACTTCTGATTGAAGTCATGCGGAAGCTCACAGTCCTGGCATACTACTAGGGAAACAACAGCACAAACCACCACCACCACCACCACCACCACCACCACCACTACTACTACTACTACTACTACTACTACTAATACTACTACTACTACTACTACTACTACATCATGAATGAAACTGTGTCTCTGTTGACAGGTGTTATTAAACCACCCGGTCTGCTATCTGGTGGTTTACAGAAATAACCCAGTGTTAAACGTGGTGAGTTCACAGCATTCGTATGGTGCAATATGTCGTTGCCCCTTCTGTTCAGTTTGTGGCTAGTATTTCAGGGCCCAGTATGCGGTTCTTGCTTTCAAACCGAGTTATTTGCATGCGTCTTTATGAAGCTTTTCAGAAGCCTATTTGTGACATAAGCCAACATAAAATGCCGAAAGCATGGAATAAAAACAAAATCCATTGCGTGAAAAATCTATTATTTCTACTGCACAACTCGCACATCTGAATTTCAGAAACAACGTCTTTCCATTAAATCTTTTTTTCCTTATTTCCATTAATTCCATCTGCAGCCTCTAATGTTTCCCAACTCACTCAATCATCAGAAGGCTTTTTGAATACTATACTTATTGCGTTGATCCACCTTGTGCCTTTCTCTCTTAGTGATATTTTGTTGTTTTTGTTTTTTTTTTATTTTCTCCTAACGGACAGCAACACATTGCCCGTCCTTGTTTATCTTCAACTCTAGTTGAAAATTCATCTCCCTCTGTCGGCGATATGTTTTGTTACGTGTGAGTTCCCAAGATGACTGAAATTAGTTGACTCAGGACTTCAATAATGGCAGCATATAGGGAACTAACGTCATCTTCTCCATATAAATTAAGCTAAATCTCTTTTTCTTGTTTACTCCGTAAGAACGGTCCTGTTTTCGGATATGTTGAAATTTCTACATTGTAACATTCCTCTCTCTCTCACGCTCTCCTCCTATAGTGATCTGTTGTTTTCTCTCTCTCTCTACCTCAGTTATATTCTCGTTGTTGGTTTTTTTCCCCTCCTAACACACAGTAACACACTTACCCATTCAGGAGGGCTTCAATGTATATATATAACACGTAAGGTTGTGCGCTGGCAGAAACGTTAGCACACCGGGCGAAATGCGTACCCGTATTTCGTCTGCCGTTACGTTCTGAGTTCAAATTCCGCTGAGGACGACTTTGCCTTTCATCCGTTCGGGGTCGATTAAATAAGTATCAGTTACGCACTGATGTCGATGTAATCGACTTAATCCGTTTGTCTGTCCTTGTTTGTCCCCTCTGTGTTTAGCCCCTTGTGGGTAGTAAAGAAATAGTTATTTTGTCTGTCGCTACGTTCTGAAAGAAATAGGTATTTCGTCTGCCGTTACGTTCTGAGTGCAAATTCCGCCAGGGTCGACTTTGCCTTTCATCCTTTCGGGGTCGATAAACTAAGTACCAGTTACGCACTGGGGTCGGTATAATCCTTGTTTGTCCTCTCTGTTTGTAGCCCCTTGTGGGTAGTAAAGAAATAGGTAGTTCGTCTGCCGTTACGTTCTGAGTCCAAATACCGCTGAGGTCGACTTTGCTTTTCATCCTTTCGGGGTCGATAAATTAAGTACCATTTTATTTACATTCCCCCACACACCAAATACTGGTATTACATAGATCAAAAGTTTTGCTACTCTCACTTAGCTATGCTTGTTAGTATACTCTTCGCCCTGTATCCTTACACAAATGCATAATACTCTTAGTCCCTTCCAAAGATATAAATCCAATTTGTAACGAGTCTCTGCACACAGAATATCCCGATTCAGCGATCTCCTTTTATAAAAATGCTAGCTCACTTAATCTCTGATACTTCAGCTAATTGGATAGAACATCACTCTTCTATTCTGACTATACCTGACAGAAAACGAGCTTTACATAGTCTGAGTAAGCTAAAAATTTCATGAAGAATTTATTTCTAAGCATAATTCTTGAGATATAATCAAAGTTCATAACTGTAAACCACCAACTAATTTACCTACATCTGAACTACAACAGGCTATGAACTCTGGGTTATCTAGGGGCTAGTGAAAAGCCTTTACAGTATATTTCTATTTATTTACTAGCCAAAAAACTTATAAGATTAATAATATGTGGCTATGATAGGATGATATGGTGCACCGCACATTCACTAAACTGTGCTGCTATTTTAAAATTGCAATAGATCTATCATATTCCTTATTAGGTTTTCTAACAATTTTATGGAACACTCTGGAATACGACAGTAAGAAGTTAGGCTAGGAGTCAGCATCGCCGCACATGAACTGATGCAGTACTATTTTAGTTCAACTGTAACAGATTTAATAACTAAGAATATGCAATAATTCAAAAGGTAGTCGGTGATATATTAGTGTATATGAATGAAAGAAACGGAAAAATCGAACTCAACTATTCCCTATAATAAAAAAGAAAGCATTGGTATGTTCCCTACAAGTTGCCCATCCACTTAAACAGCCACACAGGATGTGGAAAGCAATATAGATAAGACAGATTTATACATATGTGTACATGTATATTAGAAGGCAAATGAACATGGAATGCAAACTTTTGAAAGAAAACATGAGAAGAAATCCTTCAGAGAAAATGAGAAAGAGAGAGAGAGAGAATGAGAGAGTTGGAGGTATACAGGAAGATAGTGACTGAAAAGGAGAGAGTATTATAGGTCGATAGGGAGAAAGAAAAGGAGGAAGCACGTAAGTGCGATAGTGATAGTGAGCAGAGAGAGAGAGCGAGAAAAGGAGAGAGAAAAAAGAAAGAGAGAAAGAAAAAGATAGAGAGAAAGAGAGAGAGGGAGCGAAAAGGAAAGTTACAGAATAGGGAAACAGAGGTGAATAATCAATATGCAGAACATGTAGAATCCTTACTGATCAATTTTCCTGTTGGTAAGAGATGAAAACCAATAAAGCCTGAAGGAACCCAACCGTTCAAATTTAGATGATTTTAATGAGATTACTGAAAGCGGAAACTTTATATCTTGCTCCTTTGCTAAACCATGTGATATCAAATAACACCCGAAAGCTGCAACAGAGTTTGTTTGGAGGTAGCGTTATAGATATTACATGCTATACACTTGATGGATGATACGTATCCAGATCACAATCCCCACTTATTGTACACTATTAGGCATCATGTTAAAACTTTGTGGCTGGACTTGAACATACTAATATCAACTGTGCAACTGTTTGCTCTGCTTCGCTTTAGTTTTCAAAGTCGTCCCATCTCACAACAACACGATCTAAAACGTACGTTCAGTGAGGTCATTAAACGCTTAACATGTAAGGAGTCCAGCTGTGATGTTTGGGATACAGGAAGTCTCTTTCCGACTCAGTTCACACTTTCTTAGGCATCAGTATAATGATGATGATGAGAAGGAGGATGACGATGATGATGATGTTGAAGATGATAATAATGATGATGATGAGGTTGATGACGACGACGACGATGTTGATGATGATGATGATGACGATGACGACGACGACAATGACGATGATAATGATGATATTTTCTATTGTAGGCAAATGACCCGAAATTGTAGAAGAGAGGAAAATAAGTCGATTACATCTACCTCACTTGTTTATCCCCGAAAGGATGAAATGCAAAATTCGATCACGGCGGAATTTGAATTCATATGATATGAATTTTGCTTTTGGTGAAGTGATTTAATTTTCCCGGGAATTGGACGCCGCCTCTCATTTCTTTTAGCTTTTTTTATTTTATCCTTTTAGGAATTTTTGACAAAGTGTGATATTTTCGCCTAAGCATCTGATTCTCATCATTGTTAGTGGATGGGATGAAGATGTGAGCGACGGTTCGTGGTCGATTTGTGTCAGTTGCTGTTATTACTTTGCTGGTTGTTACTGGGAACCCACTTTTGTATCTCAAGGTTTGCTCTTGATAATGGAGACAGGGCAGTTTCCCTTGCCAGCTGAAGAGTTGTGATTAACGTTGCCAAATGACTAACAACCCACTTCGTTTCTTGTTGCATTTGTTTGTTCTGTTACCAACCGCTACAGGACAGTTCTGTTATAATCTTTAGATTTTGCATGGTCATGAAGACTTGTATGACGATGGCGATCTCACCCGATCACATACTGTTTAATGTTACACTTGCGCTTAACTCTTAACTATATCTTCCCGCGAAGGTGATAGCTAATTGACACCAACGGCACTTCTGATAGTGATGTTTGTATTAGGTTGTTGTGCATGAAATATCGCATTTTAAATTACTTGTTACTTCAGTAATTTAAAAACTCAATTATGTACACCTTGCATTTATTTTTGACTCTGTTTCTTAACCAACAATATTGGTATACAAAATTCGTATCCACAAACCATATGAAAATGAAAACAACCAAACTATTTTAAGAGATTTTCTCGTATGAGTACAATCTGGGCCACTCTGCTTCAGAAGCTCTTCGGAATATCAAGCGGGCCTTTGGTAATGATTTTGTTGACAACAGAACTGTTCAGAGATGGTTACAAAGCTCTCGTCCTGGTGATGATAACTTCAAAATAAAGCAAGGGATAGGCCAAAATCAGTTATTCGGCATGATGGATTAAATGCTTTGGTTGAACAAAATCCGAGAACAAAGGTTTGAAACTCCAAACATCTTGCACAACTGTTTTTGGATACCTGTAAAAAGTCGGAAAGTCAAGAAAACGGATAGATTTGTTCCATATCAACTGAACGAGATTAAAAAAAGGAATAAAACACGTCTCGATGTGTGCTCTTTATTGCTTTCTCGACTGGAAAAAGACCATGTTTGCACCAACTCATTACTTAATGAGAAATGGATACACTTTCACAACAGCAGAACAGGACAGTGATTAGATGCAGGAAATTCACATAAACACTACTCATTTCACTCTGAAAAGTTAGTGTTCACTCTATGGTGGTCCGCGAAGGGAGTTATTCATTATTCATTTTTGCAACAAGGAAAAATTGTATCAGCAAATTGTAACAGGAAATTGATTGTATGCCTGAGAATTTGAAAAAGAAGCAACCCAGACTAGTGAATAGAGATGGCCCAAGTTTGCTCCACGACAATGCACGTTCTCACACTCCTCAAGCTACGGTTCAAAAGTTGCAAAGCCTGATTTATGAAATTTTGCAACATCCACTCTATTCCCCTGATATCTCTCCTACTAATTATCACTTATTTAAGCATTTTGAGCTTTTCATAAGCAATGAAGCATTCTTCAGTAGAGAAGAGATAATTGAAGCATTCGGACAGTTTATTAGAGCAAAACATGAAGTTTTGTTAAAAATAGAATATATGACATACAGAAACGTTGGGTAAACGTCATAAATGAACTCGGATCATACTTTGATTAAATAAATCAGTTCTCTAACACTTATGAAACATTTTATTGTTACCTATCAAATACGACATTTCAAGTAAAATGACCTAATATATACATATTTCCAAATAATGTGGAATTAGCTTATGAACAGGTGTCTCTTATACTATTTAGACTGGAATTTTTTTACTGTTCTCGGTTTTAAAAATTCCACATGCGATGTCACATGCCGTTCCTTCTAATATGAGCACAGTGCCATATCTATTTCGGGTTTCGGTGGGTCTTGTTTCCCTTCCAGAGGCCTCTGTAATTACTTGTGGATGATAGGTTCTAGTTTAGAGTACAAAATATATCCAAGCATTTCTTCTCACAAGAAAATGTTCCATATGGACAATTTTAAAGAGTTGACAAAACCTTAACGGAAATTTATTTTTCGTTGTTCGTATTTACTCACAAAACCATAAATGTGTGCATGCTTGGTATCGTTGATGCTGTGTCGACAAGATTTTAGTCTTTTGAGTTAAAAGTCAGTGTATACTCTCTCTCGCTTCATGCATTAACATCTGCGTTTTGCTTGTTCCTTCTTTGTCGTGAATTGTATAATCTGTGTATTTATTTGGAGTGTGAGGCGTGTGACATAAATTGTTCATTGCCATTATATTTTTCTGATGAAGACGTACGAAATAACGCTAAGTATTTTGCCTAGCGTGCTAAAGATTCTGCCAGCTTTAACAGAAACAACAACAACAATAGACACAAAACAGCAACAGCAGCAACAGCAGCAACAACGACGGTAATAATAATAATAATAATAATAATAATAATAATAATAATAATAATAATAATAATAATAACAACAATAATAATAATAATAATAATAATAATAATAATAATAATAATAATAATAATAATAATAATAATAATAATAATAATAATATCGATATCCTATCTATCTATCTATTTCTGCATGTACATATGTCTATATATATATATATATATATATATATATATATATATATATATATATATATATATGTGTGTGTGTGTGTGTGTGTGTGTTTACAAAAATGCAAATATGTAAGGGAAAATACATAGTTGAGCTAGTTTATTTCCCAAATGTCTAGGATTCACTCTAGAGTTCCTCAGATTTTCCAACGTGCACCTCATATCAAAGTTATAACAGCAATAACGATCAATCGATTTTATACAAATGCATGTTTGTAGATCGCTTATTGTTTGCCATATACATTTAACCGGACGATGAACAATCAGGCTATGGAAAGCGCAGCTATCTTCATTTGTATATCGACATTAGTATCATACTTTTGAACACAAACTTAATGCAATATCATTAATTAGATTGATTTATTATTCGACTGTTCTTTAGCCATAAGCCTCTCTTGAATGAATAAGACGTACAATTAAACAACATTCCAAAATTGACCAACACACGTGATTTTAGTAAGACCTTATCTCAGTTCACATTCTGAAAATGTGTCCTTCATTTTCACGCTTCTTTTAGAAGGTGCTTTAAAGAGATTAGACTACTTTTTCCAGTAATCAATCAACGGCGAGGAGGCTTCATCAATTACTAGACACTCTTACAATATTTAAATACTGCAAACATATCATGATTTCAAAGAAATGTACCGTTGTATTTTGAAAATATATGTTTGTTTGGGAGAAATAAAATTATAATCTATTCGGATTGTTCCGTTATAGAATTTTAGAAAAAATATCGTTAATATCAAATGAAAAAATAAAACAAAATTAGTAATAGATTAATGTGATACCTGAACACAATTATGTAGAGGTACATATTGTATCAGTTTAGTTCCTAACCGTATATTTTATCGGATTCACGATTAAGGATTATGGATTGAAATTTAGAAACTCGGACTTCTTACTGTGAGTTTCTTAATATTCTTTAGTGGCCTGGCCATATCACTTTGAACTAGTTACCTTCAAGAGTTATATATTTATCATACATATATGCGAACATATATACATACAAACACACACTCTCAGGCATACCCATATGTGTGTATATATATATATATATATATATATATATATATATATATATATATATATATATATATAGAGAGAGAGAGAGAGAGAGAGAGAGATTGATGAAATGGCACAAAACCTTGGCCGTAGTCCAATGACTGAAATCAGTAACAAAATAAACAAGTAACCATGAAAACTATCTTTAAGTGCAATGAATCTGGAAAGTGTGAAGATGGAGTAGAAAAAAGTGGTTTTAACAGAGAATTAATTAATACAAATTAGTGTCTAGAATCTAAGGTGGTGAGAATTTGTCCTTAATTGGTATGTTGAGAGAAAGAACGAAGATTGCGTTGTCTGTTTATATTTGTTTTTCTTGCTCACACAGGTCGAGGCCAGGAACGTTATATTTTTGTCTTCTTTCAGTAATTAAAATGCTCAAACCGTTGAACAATTGTCATATCTATATTTTGAGTTCTTATGATTTTAATCAATTAACAAAAGTGTATTTCATTCAATTTTAAGTGGTCAATATGTATATTTTCTTCTTTACCATCCTAGTTACTTGCTGCACCCAAATATCTAAATGTATGTAGCTTCTATTATTATAATACTGAGGTCAGTAGACGTCACACTCGCGGTAATGAAGTGGGAAATTGATTAAATATTAAAATATGTCTAGCATTACTTCTCTCTCATCCCTGACGATCACACAAGTAATTTTGATACAAAATATATTATTAATTGATTGCTATCGACTAAACTGCATTATTGTCCATTATTCTGCTGTATGGTAATCGCACGGAACCTAATGGGAAATGTTCTACACATATCTTGATCAACAAATACAATTATTAATTTTATCAGCGGGAAAAACAGATTTCCCCAGTGAAAACCTCAACTTCAAATTTCAATTGTAAATCAAGATTAGCCCTAGAGAAATATAGAAATAATAAATATAGTTGATTTAATCGAAAAGATAACTTTCAGAATGTTTGAAGTTTGTAAAGAACAATCTGCTAAAAAATTAACTACGGGAAATTTGCATTATAAGAGACATAGTGTTGCTGGTAAAACAGGAATTACACAAAGCTAAAAATGTAGGATATTGACTATGCAATATGAAACTGACGAAACCAAACGACCAGCACATCTAAAAGGTGTTTCCTCTCTTTACCAGAACACTACTCGGCCAAATTGCTTATTTAACAATTTCGCTGTAACCTGGAAGGTAGCAAGAGGATAATTAACCAAGATTAGAGGCTTGGAGAATTCTGAGGGAAAATAGAAGTATGTGTCATGATTCATGAAATTTATTCTACAAACCCAAGACATGTACTGAAAACTTGCAAAATGTATCTAATTGCAAGATGGTAAAATTTAGAGCTGTATTATGTCTAGCTCGAAAGAACCTGTACAATGTAACCGATGAGATCCTACATAAAGTCTTTCCATACAAAGCTTGGATCAATCTGCATCTAAGGTGTAACTGAATTTTTCAGATCGAACCCCGATCTCTATGCTTGCGAACTGAATTCCTTAAGCACTTAAATATGTTTTTTGCTAATGTATCCGCATTATATTTTGTTTCTCTTTTATATTAGAAGTGTTCCCCCGATGTCGGGTAATACTATTTTTCAATGTAAATGTCATAATGTTTTATATGTCTGTTGTATTTATTTTCAATAACATTCGAAAGTTACTTACTATTATGGCCATTAATCCTGCACCGATGACAACAATCTAGTCATCTGTATCTGCATAGATTTGTGTTTTGGTTTGTATTATAATTTCAACTGTATGAGGGTTTCTTATGTCCAAGACCAGAATGCCCTAAGAATACAAAAGCATCACAGACGTAAAACAGTATGTATATTTATACACACACTTACATATATATATATATATATATATATATGTGTGTGTGTGTGTGTGTGTGTGTGTGTGTGTGTGTGTGTGTGTGTGTGTGTGTGTGTGTGTGTGTGTGTGTGTGTGTGTGTGTGTGTATGAGATGTATTCTATTGCAATTTGGGTCTTGATTAGTTAGAATGTTCTTTCCTGATGATCTTCAACAATGCTATCCAGTCTTCAGTCTGCTCTCTCTTTCAGAATCAGTATGCGTCAGTGTATGAAAATGTTATCATTATTTGATACTGTGTGCTATTTGTGATTTTTTTTATTGTCCCATTACTCTTCCATGGGTTTTCAATAACGCTGGCGTAATATTTTTTCGCTCAATGAAATCTCCAACGATATTTGCAGGGAATATATTATATGTACTACTACTACTACTACTACTACTACTACTACTACTACTACTACTACTACTACTACTACTACTACTACTACTACTACTACTACTACTACTACCACTACTACTACTACTTTATATAGTTGTTTGAAGTAAACACCAAGTCATATCATTTTCTGATGCTTTTAATATGAAAAATACGTGTTTCTAAATTTTCTACCTGCATTGTATTTCATATCATTTTATTCATACAACGAATACTACTTGAAACACAAACATACATATCGTCATTTGCAGTAGTAGTATTAGTAGTAGATCTTTTTCAATTCCTCCCTCACCAGGACCCTTAAATCCATGGCAAAATAACAATTGTAGTCAGTGAGACGATTTAGATTTTATGCTGATGCAAGGAATTTGCATATGATGTTTGAAAAGACAGAAATAAGTTTACTAAGTTTTATTTACTCTGGCGATAAACTCCACATATTTGAATAATAACGGATACATATTTATTATTTTTTAAAAAGTAACTCTAATCCCAGAGTAAATAGCATAGGAACTACTTCACTGTTGGCAATCATTTTCAGTTAAATAGGCGCCAAGGGTAGTAATGGAGGGTATGCAAAAATCATATACACAGTCTTTGATGTTTGATAACGAAGAGAAAACGACTTAGTAATATTGTTAGAGGTTGTTAGCAAATAATTGTAACGGATATATCTAAACAACAACGACAATAACAACAGTACCATCATCATCATTATTCGCAACAACGAAAGCAAACAAACTGCAATAATAATAATAATAATGATAATAATAATAATAATAATAATAATAATAATAATAATAATAATAATAATAATAATAATAATAATAGAAAAATATTTGCTTGTTGCTAGGATAGTGACACTGGCGTCAGTAAGATTACACTTTCAATCAAAATTGAAAAATAGAAGAAAACCAAGACTTATGCATCGAATGTATTTGATTCAACATTCGGGCATCTATCCATACTGAATGAAATCTGAATAAAGAAGCAAGCGGATAAACGTGATAGAGAAATTGTACAGTATTTCTATGAAGTTTTAGTGTATGACGTTTATGTTAAGATTCCATTTATGCAGAATCGAACACAACTGAAAACCACCGATAATTGTGAACCAATTTTGACAAGCATACACACATATTCCTGTATTTGTATGTGTGTGTTACTAGGTTACGTTTGTATATGTGTAAGGTTGTCTATGCGTTTGACTATAGCAATTGCGATAAAATGTACGGACATATTACAAATCTATCACTCGGTTCAGTTATTAATCTATATATCGATTTTTCTTGTAGCTATACCACATCAATCGATACAGCACCGCAGTCTAAATATATTGGCAATTATGTAAGCATATATTCGCATTCCTACATATATTTCAATGTGATTCCCTATATCCTATTCTACCAAAACAGATGCGCTCGCTTGCATATAACACGCACACGAATGGTCGTTAAAACCGCTCCCTGTTTCTCTCTTTCTTTCTTTCTTTCTTTCTTTCTTTTTTCTTTCTTTCTTTCTTTCTCTCTCTCTCTGACTCTCTCTCTCTCTCTCTATATATATATATATATACACATATACACACACACACACACACACACATATATATATATATATATATATATATATATATATATATATATATATATAGATATATACATATCCACATATACATATATATTGTATGTATTTGTATATATGTCTTTATGTATATATGTATATACACATGGGTATATATTTATATACATATTCACACATACATGTATATTGTATGTATTTGTATATATGTCTTTATGTATATATGTATATATATATATATATATATATATATATATATATATATATATATATATTATATATATACGTAGGTATGCATGTATGTATGTATATATGCCGTCGGCAAACCACATTTATTTATAAGAAAAGGTTCGTACGTATCTGGTATCAACAATGTTGAAAAGGATTTTATCTATAGGTATTCGCTTTCAAATATCTTTCATCGGAAGTAGAATCTGAACGTTTATCTAATATCTATATTCACAGCATTGCTAAGCAATCCCTCTTTCTGATATAATCCAATCCGCTTATGTGGATCGTGATTGTTCAGTGACTGCCAATCTAAGTCTTAAAAGTACTTTAGAGGCATGTCATTTACCATTGATATTTTCTCCGAAAGCCTAAGACGAGCTAAGTAGTAAGCTGAACAGAATAATTACACATAGAATTCGTAGACATCTATGTGGCCTAAAACATGTATATATAAGCAATGACATTTAACCTTGAAAGAACATATAAGGACTAAGTGCTCATCATGTATTTTCTTGCTCATGTCAAGTTTGGTCTCAGTTAATATAGTACTGAATCATACTATAACTTGCGTTAAAACATATTTGGTTAGCTTATTTGGTTAGCTTATGTCTTACTTCAAAATCTTATTTTCAATCTCAAACAAAATCTTAACCACTCCGTTTTCAGTTTATATTTAGCAACTCCAATTATTCTTAACATATGAAAATCAGATGAAATCGAATATATTATTGGAAATAGCTATTAATTAAAGTAATATGGAAGAGTATTTTCTGTGTTAGACTCTAATCTTCCATACTTTTGATTGCATGATATCCTGCAATTTTCAGCACAGGTCTCATAAGCGATGCTTATGTGATATTACATTAATATATTTTTAGATTTTTAGCTTAAAATGTCATCGACTATTAAAACATTTTTTGTTCGTATGTCATAATCATTTCAGTTGTTCAGTAGTTGTTGTCAAACGATGAACAGGGCTTAATTCCTTGTCATATTTCTCTGACGAATGTTGCATATAGTTGATGCAGCACATGTTTATATGCTATGGTGTTGGACATTTTTGCAAGGCAGTGTTGGTGAATAATTAATATGAGATGGGTTGAGATATAGTAAGAATGACGAGACAAAGTGAGGGAAGATTATCATGCCATATGAGCATGATAGTTCATAGAAGGAGAAAATTAAATAGGTAGCGGAATCAGGATACATTATGTCAGTGGGCAAGTGATTGCAGCACGATAGTGAATATTTACCAATATGCTGAAATTGTATACTCTAGATGCAAATCTTATACATTTGCATTTAATAGTTTCACATATCCAAGATATATGTGTCACACTCTAATGTGTATTACGACTGTGCGTTGTTAAAAACAGGCAACAACTCTGAGGTGTGGTGCGTTCTCATTCTAAACAAAACAAGTTATTTATACGCAGCTTTAATTATATTACTTATCAACGAGTACAGTATCGTAAAAGTTGTAAATATTTTAGTGGATATCATATAAAAACACTGTAGTAAGTACCACTATAGTTGTAACTTCTAGATATACTGGTACTTCTTTATTTTGGTCATGATAAACTGGAGAGGATTGTTATGTCCATTCCGGAAGATAGCTGTAAGCTTTCTACTTTAGTTATTTCAGTATTAGTAACAATGATTTTTAGATACCATGACTTATAGCAACTCTATTTCTTTCAGCCCTCTGAAAAGTTGCAGCTAAAATATTTACAACTTTTACGATACTGTACTAAGTGAAACCAAGTAGCAACACCAAATGGCGGTGCCCCAGCATGGCCACAGCTCATAAGCTGAAACTAGAATCAATCAATCAATCAATCAATCAATCAATCTATATGGATGCCTTCAATTACGATCCACAATTTAAGGAATTCCTAAAGATTTTACTTTGTAATTGCTGTTAAATACTGCTAACGTATCAGACTCATCCCTCACATTATTTTGCATTATTTTTCTGCTTGGTTGTGTAAAGCCAATATCTTTTACAGAAAGCTCTACTTACTTTTGCTATAACGAGCTACTCCAAATTCTAGTTACTATTAATTCCTTTTGAAAGCATTATTCTCTTTAAGATTTTTCTTTTATATTAATTCTGAAATTCTCGAATTGCAAAAGCGTCTGGTTGTGTATTTATAGGATTTCGCATTCCAATCACTTTCATGGTATCTTGTATCCCTAGACAACTTCTGACTTTCTCTAAAAGCTTTGAATCTCCCATGTCAAAGAAGAATAATTTTATTAGCTCTTAACCAGATACCGAAGAGATTGATAACACGCTTTTGCTTGAAATCACAAAATGCTTAGTCGATTTCCTTTTAGAATTGTTTCATTTCAATTTCTAAGTTACAATAACCGAATCTATTCCTCAGAATTTTTAAAGCTGCGTTCAAACCCGTATCAAATGCGTTGGAATATTTACTCCACTAAAGAAAACTCTGTAGACGCCCCAATTTTAAAAGTTGTACATCAAGCAAATTAATGTGAACATTGTCCGAAAGTTTCTGTTTAAATTAGAGTGGATCTTCAAAACTTAGGGCAGCCTCTAACATTCTATATATCGTGGTATACTAAACTGTAAAGGCGGTGAGCTGGCAGAAACGTTAGCACGCCGGGCGAAATGCTTAGCAGTATCTCGTATGGCGCTACGTTCTGAGTTCAAATTCCACCGAGGTCGACTTTGCCTTTCATCCTTTCGCGGTCGATTAAATAAGTACCAGTTACACACTGGGGTCGATATAATCGACTTAATCCGTTTGTCTGTCCTTGTTTGTCCTCTCTGTGTTTAGCCCCTTGTGGGTAGTAAAGAAAATGAAATAGGTATACTAAACTATTACATATTTTAGTAAAATATCATTTTTGAAAGAAAATATAGAAAACAATAGCTAATATAAACGTAAAGGAATAAGATTTTTATTTTATTTTAAGTCAGAAAGATCATTGAGTGTTTTCAAACAAGTTCACGATAAGTACATTCCCTCAACCAATTGTGCCACTTATGCTGATAATACCCCTGAAAGAATCATATGCACCATATGATTTTGCATCTCTCTTCTCTTCAAATAACTAGCATCTCGGTAAATTAATTTAGAAATATAAAAATATTGCTTCATCTCTGTAAACTCCAATAAATATATTATTTCATAATTTACTGTAGACCAATATTCAGATGTGATATTTGTTGGGGAGTCACTCCGAAAATGTTTTATATCTTTGTCGCTTCTTTACGAACAGTTTCACATGATATAGAATATTCATTGAAACATTGAGTTTTATTTAATTATGGAAGCATATATAATTAATAATTTCCACTATTAGCCAAAAACTATTCTTACAATGTAACATGTAGTCAATCAAAAATTCTTTTGATATAGTAAAACATATTTAAAAAAATTCCTACTAAAGATAGCTTGTTAGAATATATCAACAAAAATATTTGAATTCAGTATTAAGATTTCTCTCAGAGTTCAGATTTACTTCTTTGTAGCAAAGGACCAATATGCTCTCATTTCCATTCATCATACTGCAATATGCATACATATAAAAACATATAAAACTATTATGCATAAACATATACACATATAAAACGTCTCCCCATGCATAAATATACAAACATACAAGACATCTGTTACAAACTCCAGTAGGCTCTGTTTGAAGTATTTTCTACAACATGCATGCATAAATAATCACACATAGAAATACTCATATATATATATATATATATATATATATATATATATATATATATATATATATTATATATATACATACATACATACATACATACATACATACAAATAATACACACACCATATATATATATATGTGTGTATATATATATATATATATATATATATGTATGTATATGTGTGCAGATTCGAAAGAGCCAATGCATGAAAGTTTATTCCTATTAACAACCATAAAATAATTCAATTTTTATCAAAACGTTAACATTAAATTATGTTTTGAAAAATTACATAAAACAGAATTATGCACTCATATATTGCCAAAGAGTCATATAAATAAGCATTGCGATAGGGCGCAGCAGTCATATAAACACATGCAAATATTATCAGACACACATACACCGTCGCATACATGTAGAAGAATACAACCATGCTCCCTTGTAAAGCATATATATATATATATATATACATACATTAGGTTTTATACATA
This sequence comes from Octopus sinensis, assembly GCF_006345805.1. NCBI lineage: Eukaryota > Metazoa > Mollusca > Cephalopoda > Octopoda > Octopodidae > Octopus > Octopus sinensis. Next base: position 147,915,970 of record NC_042997.1, read on the forward strand.
CCGACAAACATAATTATTTGTACACAGATACGCACAAGCATACATAGACACACATATATGTACACTGACATACACACACACGCATATATATATATATATATATATATATATATATATATATATATATATATATATATATATATATATATATTGAATCAGTTTAGGTGTCTTTGAAGTTTGAAATATTGCGGTTGTTGTGAGGGGAGAATTTTCCGCTAAAGTGGCTTCGCTGAACGATGAAAGATAACCGAGAAAATAATAATTTTCAATGATGGGAAATTTTTATGATCAATCGAATCGAAATCAATAGAGAAATAAGTGTTATATGAAAGCAATATACGTGCGCTGTTGCAAGCATATATGCAGCAGATTGTTGTACATTTCTCTATTACTAATGCAGTTGTCCTAACCTCCCCCTCTCATATAAACTTACCCTTTATAAATTACAATTTAGCATTTGTAGCTTTTATAAAATAGAATTCGTATTAAACAGATATGATCAATCTTTTATGAGCGACGTCCGGACAAGTATAAACACCTATATAGATCTCATGATAGTACCTGTGTAATAAAGTTTTGCTATTACACATATGTTTTTATCTGTTCTATTAGATTTATATTTATTTCTAGTCATTCCCCTGAATCACACTATGTTTATTAGTGAGCTAATATAACAAATCATTAGATGTACATAATGTATGTAATTCAATTCTTACGTTTATATCGAGTAATTTTGATTTCTTTTGAATCTAAGGGAAAATAATTGCCCATAAGCTATATATGCAGATATAGTGGCAAATTTGTTTTCATTTTTATATTTAGTTTAAAGCATTCTTATATGTTTAAGATATCTTGTCATCTTCCTATATTGCACATAATTGGTTTAATAATTCACTTTTGCTTCGAATTAAATATTTACCAATTAGCCTATATTTGGGAATGTTCTCTGGTTATCATTTACTGATATGTGATTCAGTTCTGGACACAGTTTGCATTATGTTCTGTACGGATCTATTCGCTCTCGCTCTAGTCACCATATGCTCAAATATTCTGCGTCTTTGAACTGAATTTAATATCTGCCAGTTATTGATTAGCGTATTACTCTGTGGCTTTGAGACAGTGTGCGACAATGTGTCATAAGGTTTCTTGAATGTGTGACGTAATTATGTACATACATACATACGTTATTGGGACACTGCAATATGTAACACGCTGACTAAATACCAATCTTAAGAATTTAGGCTTCTCAAAACCACAAAGGAGAAAGCTGATTCGAAGACTACAGATCCAAACAATCACAGGAACTGCTAACTTTCCAAAAGATTATCATTTAAGTGTATATGAGCATGTCTATACGTACAAGTATATGCATGAGAAGACATACGTATCACAAAACATACAAAGCTGCACGCTTACATACATACATACAAAAATATCCTGTTGATGTTGTTGAAATTACAGTGAACGAGCCTTGAACGGAGGTTAGAAACCGGCTCTTCCTCTATTACAAGAAATCTTGAAATAAAAAAATAGTGACAAACATACATCGCAAAGGCATATTCAAAGGAGACAGCCTCTCTGTGATGTTGTTTATACTTTCTGTAAATCTCTTGTCATTTATGTTAAGGGAGTCTGAATGATATCTCACTGATTCACAAGGAAACAGAAATACCAAAATTACCCACTGTTTCTTTGTGTATGACTTAAAACATTAGGTAAAAAATATGCATGAGATGGAAATGAGAGTTTACCTAGTTACACCATTCTCAAAGGATATAGGGTTGCAATTTGGTCACAATAAATGTTATATGGTGGTGAAAAGGGGAAAACTATAAACCAGACTAGCAACATCTCCATCAATGATTTCATTGTTTCCCTTGTATCTGACGAGGAATGTTACAGGTATTTAGGAGTAGATGAAAATATAACTCACAATGGCACCTGTAACACAACACGTCTCACTAAAGAATACTATAGTCGACTAAAGAAAATTTGGACCTCAGTACTCTCTGCATTCAATAAAACAGTGACCCACAATGTGTTTGCAGTGCTAGTACTCATTCAACATTTGGGCTGCTTCACTGGACGCTTGATGAGATCCGAGCCATTGATATGAAAGCCCGAAAAATAATAGCAAACACATAATTTCCACATAAACAATGGCGTAGATCACTTCTACCTGAAACGTAAACAAGGCGGCAGAAACTTAACATCGATCCAAAATGCCTTTGAATGTCGCATCATATCCCTTCCACAATATTTTTTAACCACCAAGTGTCGAAGTGTATCTCTTGACCAAGTTTGCATACATGAGGTTGACATCATCATAAGACTTGGAAGGCAGCTCCTTGAGCAACACTCTTTGTCTGATAACCTAGAATATTAAAGACCAGTAAGAATAGCATAACACCTGCCAGGATTGAAGAGCTGAGGCAATTATGTTATAGGTACATATGGCAAAATGAGGAGATATTAAAGTTTAGGACCATAAGAAGCGGTTTTTGGCAAAGCACGTCATGCCATTACGCTATTGATTTTATTTTGTTTGTGGTCTTTGAGAAATAAGTAAGTTTTTATTGTCTCAAGCAGTCTAACTTCTATTGCTTTCACTTGAAGAAAGTAGCTGTGTACATGTAGTTGAGTCTACACGTCTCTTAACTTAGCATTCGGCTCTGTTCAAAGCATAAAATGTAGTTAATTTTGTTAATGTCATTAATTAAACTTTACAGAAGCAGTTTTTCACTAGGTACCTTGGATGTTTCTTGGCTTATGCTATGAAGTGCCTAGGGACATAATCTAATCTTTTAATCTCGGCAAGTATGTATTACTTGTGAGTTATATTTCATAAACAATTTCTGTAAAATATATGATTTATTGCGTTTTGAGAATACTTTAATGAAATTAAAATTAACGTTTTACTCTCAGTTCGAAGCAAATTTCGTGCATTAGGTTATTACAATAATCTTTTCATTTCAGCAAGATGCAATTCGTTATAAGTATACAAGTGCCATCATGTAACAATATTCACAGCATGTATGAAACATACATTTTAATGTAATTATATTTCCGTAATTAGTCTATATGATCAAGTTGTTTACGACATGTTTTAATGATTCACTTGTAGGACTGTAAACATATTCTGATTCGGCTGTCCAACGCATTAAGTAGAATTAAATATATCACAATATTAAAATGACAGATGTAGAAAGCTATTTATGAAATCAGGATATTCTCAGATGACATTCAGTCTTTCAGAGCAACGATTAGTTTATAGAACATATATACTTAATATCATGTCTCGATAATATATTGCGCAGGAACGCTAAGTAATTTGCAGATGTTGCACCACGGCAATCGAAGATCGTTAGAAACATGTATAATATTACTTATTTCGATATTATATAAAACACGTCCATGGGATTAAACATATCCATACGTTTAATAACTCAAGAATTATTTATTTTATGAAATATTGTATCAAAATATGAAAAGAAATGTTTCATCATTGTGATGTTTTGTAAATCTCATAAACCGAACGAAGGGATGTATTCTCATTTCTTACGCGTGAATCTCAAAGAATAACACAACTCGCTATTTAGTCGTCTGATCCAATAATGGAGTAAATTTACTGTTTTTTCTACTCCACAGATGTCTTTACACTTCAAGATGCATCAATTCCTGATTACCAATTTTATAGGAACAAATAAGTTATAAATCTCATTCTCCTGTTGAAATAAGGTAAGAGCAAATTAAGTTACATAGTCCAATATATCTACGTAAAAAGGAACTCCACCTCGAGACACTCTATTCACGAGGAGTACAATGGCAAATACTCCTCTCTTCTCCGTATTCATCCACCTACAAGCTTTATCCGATTCTGATAAAAGAAAAATAAAACAGGATGCAAACTCTTGAAAAGCTCTCACCTTCACAGAAAAGCTTACGGATGGCCAGTCCTCTCAGCGAATTTTGAACTCGCTGACCAGTGGGATATATCTATCATTTTAAAAAAAATCAAAAAGCAAGCCACCAGTTCTGGTTAGCCATGAAGCGGGGCAACATACGACAACCAGGCAGTAGTAGATGATACAGAAATAGATAGATAGATAGATAGAAAGATAGATAGATAGGTTTTGCCACTTTCACCCGACCCATCTGGAATAGCTTCTCGGTACATTTTTGGGTAATGCAAGCGAACCTGTTCGTCATCTTTTCTCAGTTCTCGTCCACATAGAGGTGTGGATCAAAGTAAACCCTGAGCAATTTAACGTATCCATTCATACTTGAATTTTCCAGGACGACTTCAGGTTATCTTTTCCTCCTGCTACCGTTTTGTATTTCCTTAGAATAGTAACGATCGCCTTGACAATTTTGGTATCAGACACTATTACGGTGACGTCGTCCACGTATGGAAACATGAATTTTCTGCACCCTAGATCTCGTGGTATGCTTCTCGAAATCTCCAACTAATGCTTCAAAGACATTACGTACAAAAGGGGAGAAGTGGGTACTGTTGATGGGCAGATTGTATGATTACGAACTATTCCAATTGGGAACAATTTACTCTGATCGTCTATCAAAATATATCTACCAACAAGACCAGCCGTACAAAGTGCCAACCTCTTTGCCAATACCTTGGCATAAATTTTGAACTCTTCATTTAATTTACCTGTCTTACGGGCCGACAATTATCAATATCATTGCTCTCGTTCAGGTCTTTTCTAAGCTGCACCACAATACCATTTTTCGCAGGACTAGGCATTCTCTCGTTCAGCTGCCAGTTGCAGTAGACGTATACATAAAGACCACCGAACGATTTGGAATATGAAGACAAAGCTTGTAGGAGAGAGCTTTAAACCCCAGAATATAATTAACTGTTATCAGCCTTCTGCAGAACTTTGCGTCTCTATCCAAGTGCCAACGTAGCCGCCGAGAAGAGAAGTAAAGTCCACATCCATCAGCGGTTCACCGTCCCCATAAACAATTGATCAATGAACCACTGAAAGTTCGCACGTATCCGTTTCGAATCGAGTATTACGCGCCCCTCTCAATCCGTCAAGGCCCAAATGGGGATTTTTTCCACATTGCACCTCTCTCACTCGGGCCCGTTGAATTCCGCATGCATGAGAGAACGTGTCACAGCTCTAACAACGCAACTATTGAAGAAACCGTCAATCTCTCCAACAGTACGTCGATCACAATACTCTTTCTAAACGCCTCTTCTATGTTACTAACTAGCTTCTACGTTAGAATTTTCTTTTCCAATTTCCTAACTAAACCTTGTCGATTCCAATCTCATATCAACTTACCGTTGTAAACAAATTTATTAAATGTAATTTAATAAAACGATTGGAGACGACAGAACGTACGTCCATCGCAAACGATAAAAATACCACAAATGATTTTTAATTTCTGCTCAAAACTTTCCAAGTGCCGGTCGATGTAATCGACTGCAGTACTTGGCAGATGCCTTATTTTATTGACTCCATAAGTATGAAAGTCCAAGTTGAACTTAGGGGTATTTGAAAGTAGAAAGTAAAGAGGTAGAGGTAATGATACTAAAGCATTTCCTTGAAGCACTAAAAATTCTGAAAGGTCACCTTATTCATAACAACAACGACGACTAAGACGACGATGACAACAACAACAGCTGTAGAAATAACAACTACAACAGCAGTATTATATACTAACACGCCAAGAGTTGCTGAAGTATAGAACAAACTGCCGGCATCAGTTGTTAGTTGTCAGAGAACTGCAACCTTCAAAACTTCCATGCTTCCTGAGATTCGCCAACACTACACCTGATTTTTCTCCCCTCCATACACACACAAGCATGTATCTGACTCATACACTGTTCAATTTCCAAACATTTGTACATTACTGCATATTCTTTATACGCACTTTTGACAAGTTGTGGTGCACCTGAGCACTGTATACAATAATTTCATTATTATTATTATTATTATTATTATTATTATTATTATTATTATTATTATTATTATTATTATTATTATTATTATTATATCGATAACAAAATCAAGATATTCGGCTTGAATAGAAAGTAAACGTTGGACTTAATAACTGTAACCCCAGTCATTCTGTCTATGTATCTAAGATGCTTCTAGATTATACGAAGAGACACGCAGTGACACACGCACACACACGCACACACACACACACTCACACACACTCGTGTGGACAATCAAATATATACATATACACGCAAACTTTATCTCGATTGTTCTTCAGCTCGTTTCAGCCATCTTCACGGTTTAAAACCATGCCGGTGCAAGGCTTTGAAAAATCTCCCGTTGCGAAGACTACTATTTATTCTAATACAATGAAACAAAAAAATAATATGACCACTAAATAAATCAGCAGAGAAAGAATAAAGTACACATAATACATCCAACTGGTAGTTCTGTTTAGCGGTTGGGTAAATTCCTAATTTCAATTAGCAAACTTTTAGTTGTATTGATGCAATATTGTGTGCAATCATTATAGGCAAGTTGTTGATGCATCGTTTTTATTTGATGATGAAAGGCGTAGCAATCACTGTAAAACGTTCATGCACTGCAGTGATCTCCCGCAAGGTTCAAGGAATCACTTTCCACTTTCCTCTCTTCTGCATGAAGTTATGTAAATATAAAATACACAAGAGTATTCTCAATTTCGTTATCTCTTTCACTCATTCTTTCTTTTCTTTCTTTTTTTTGTTTTTGATTTTTTTTTCTACTTCAGTCTCTGACTGTCTCCTCTTCATTCGTGCCTAATTCAATGCGCACCACTCTTTCTCTCTGACTCTTTATTTTTTCTCTCGAACACTCTATTCTGTCTTTCACTTATTTCTCCTCCTACGACTCCTCCTCCTTTTTCATCATCATCATCATCGTCGTCGTCGTCGTCGTCATCGTCCTCGTCATCATCATCATCCTCATCATCATCAGCATCATCATCATCATCATAATTCTTCACTTCTTTTCTTCATTGTCATCGTCTCTTCGTTTTTCTTCATCTCTTCTTCCTCATTTTTATTTATTTCTTCACTTATTGTACCTTGTCTTCCTTTCTTCTTCTTCTTCTTCTTCTTCTTCTTCTTCTTCTTCTTCTTCTTCTTCTTCTTCTTCTTCTCCTCTCCTCCTCCTCCTCCTCTTTCTTCTTCTTCTTCTTTTCTTCTCTCTCCTCCTCCTCCGTCCTTCTTCTTCTTCTTCTTTTCTTCTTCTTATCCTCCTCCTTCTTCTTCTTTTCTTCATGAAGCCTTATCATCATCGTTGTCGTTGTCGTCGTCGCCATTGTCGCCGTTGTCGCACCCTCTTCTTCTTTCTCTTTCATCTTCTTTCTCATTCTACGCATCTTTCATTTTCTCTGTCTCATATCTTCAGGGGTCTTTAGTACGTTTCAGCTATCATGAAGACAGCCATACTAGAGCAATGCCTGCATTGTATATATCGACATTCTGAATGTATAATTAATCAAAGCGCCCTCTCTCTCTCTCTCTGCTTCTCTCATTTTCTCTATCTCTCTCTCCCTCTCACCTTCCCTCCATCTATCTATTTCATTCCATTCTTCAATAGAAAGCTATCTACATGTTAAGGAACGGACCAGATTTCCTGGACATCATTATAATAGGCATGGTAGCCACCCTTATATATTGATT
>NC_042997.1:147926126-147951126 GCF_006345805.1 Octopus sinensis
TGCTGCTGTTCCTTCGATTGTTCTCGATGATATTTCAGTATTATTAGTTGTCGTTATTGTTGTTTTACGTATTATTGTTGTTTAACCAGAGGTAGGCGATGACCGACCAAGCAGTGGATGAAAAGTGCCTCACAACTGCATGAAATGAGTATTAATTTTTCTTCTCTCTCCCTCTCTCTCTCTCTCTCTCTCTCTCTCTCTCTCTCTATATATATATATATATATATATATATGTGTGTGTGTGTGTGTGTGTGTGTGTATCTATATTAAGATTAATCGAGACGATGTCCGGTCATCGAGTGACCAACGGTTTCGCATCCACAAAGGCTTTAGGCTCGTGGATATCTCGTCACACTCTAAAGCCGAAGACAAATGGAATTTTTCGTCTCTTTGAAGCTGGAATCCGCTACGGTCATTTGGTTAGTTGCTCATCAAAGAATAAATAGTCCAGGGTCAGCGAAGAAGGGTTGTTGACCTTAGACCAGTTTCATGTGAGTCGAAAGTGTGACGAGAAGGGATTTATCCATAGGGCAGCTTTTGGATAGTAATGGTGCTTCTCATTAAATGAGGTTCAGTTTGAAATCTACTATATGAAGTCGCGGTCCAAGCAAAGTTGTTAGCTGCAACTTCGTTCATGTTGAGTAACTGGGTAACAATATTTACGTGTTGTTGATTCTATCGAACTAGTATATAATGATTATTTTACCAATCCTAGGTCATTCAGCAAGTAAATTGACATAACAGAATCAGTGTAAAATGTAAGTAGATCTTGTTTGTCGTAGGGCTCTGATTTCGGAAATCTAACATACACAGGAATACATTTTATATACATGCATAGACATACAAGCATGCATGCATACGTAATTGCATACAAATGAATACACACACACACAAACCCACCCCCACACACAACACACACACACATATATATATATATACACATATACATCTCATGTTTGAGGCTTTAATGAAGTTGTAAGACATTACTCTGGAACTCGACTATGCGTCCACCGCATCCTATAGCGGAAACATCTTTAAGTTATTGAAGTTGATGACCCTTTAAACCTTTGTCATTTCGTTTTTTTTTACACACATAAAGCACACACACACACGTGTGTGCGTGTGTGCGGTAATTGGCCTTTCCTTTCTGATGGAATCTTAGGAGTGGGTGACGCCGAGGCGTACGACGTGTAAGGGCATTTTGGCCCTGCTAACTACTATCGTTTTCCATGTTTATACCGAGCCGAATTCGTAGCATCAAACAAAAAAAGAAAACAAGAGCATCCAGTGATAAAGTTATAGATATATTTATCTTTCCCCGAAATGATTAAAATTGATGTTGTGCTCAACCACAACAGACACAGACACACAGACACCACAAACACACACACACACACCAATATATATATATATATATATATATATACAGTAATCCCTCGCCTTATCGCGGTTTATTATTTAAGCTGACCTCGATTTCTCTGTGGTATTGTTTTACATTTATAATAAAATATATACAAATTATAAAAATAATTTTAAAAAATTACATTACAGTACTGTTTGTACTTCGCGGATTTTCACCTATTGCGGGTGGTTTTGGAATGGAACAGCCGCGATTGTCGAGGGATACCTATCTATCTATCTATACATCCATATCTATCTATCTATACATCCAGTGATGTCAACCCCCAACACACTATATCGGACATAACGTTTAGTGCCCCTGATGTCTTAGCGGCGATAAACGAAATAAAACACAATTCAGCAGTAGGCCCCGATAGGTTCCCTGCTTGTGTCCTGAAGGTGTGTCGACAACCAACTTGCATCTCCCCTTGCTAATCTGTGGAGAAACTAACTGGATTGCTGGCTATATTCCAAAAAACCTTCTGTCCCAGTCTGTTGTCCCAGTTTTCAAAAAGGGAAACAAGTCCCCTTGCAGTGAATTACCGTCCGATCACACTCACCTCTCATATCATCAAGGTATTTGAGAGGGTGGTGAGATCTCGAATAACCATTTCTGGAAAGCAACAGACGGCTGATCTCCAACCAACATGGGTTCCGTAATGGAAGGGACTGCCTAACTCGCTCCTGCATCACTTTGAGGACATTTTGAGAGCTTTGGGAGAGGGCTCCAACACCGATGTCATCTACCTTGATTTCAGTAAGGCCTTCGACAGGTCGATCACAAGATCCTATTGAAAAAAACTATCCAACATTGGTGTCTCTGGAAAGTACTGAAATGGATCAAGGTTCCTGACAGACAGATCTCAACATGTTGTAGTTGAAGGGGTAAAATCAAGCCCAGCCAAAGTCAGTAGTGGCGTTCCGCAAGGCACTGTGCTGGGCCCACTTCTTTTCATCATTACATTAATGACATTAATGACATCATCAAGAACCAGCAACATAAAATCTTTGCAGATGACTCCAAGCTACAGAAGTCATAAATGAGGCGAGTGACCGGACATGCCTTCAGTCAGATCTACTGGCTGTTATCCAATGGGCAGAAAAAAACAATATGCTGCTGAACGAGGATAAATTTGAGCTAATCCACTTTGGAAAAAAGGGATGCCCTGAAACTCCCATACTCCTTCCTCAGGTGAAACTCTCGCGGCGTCCAACAACATCAGAGACTTGGGAGTAATTGTGGACAACAACATAAGCTGGGCCACTCATATAAACACCAAAGTTGACATGGCCCGCAGAATGTGTCCTGGATTCTCAGAAACTTTCCAGTCGAGAGATATCCCACACCATTATCCTTCTCTCTCCACTTTGCCCGACCCACCTTGAATACTGTTGTCCACTGTGGTCTCCCCACACAATACAAGGTATCATAAAAGTTGAAGCACCTCAAAGGCAATCACAAAAAAGATAGATGGCATGACAGGCCTCGACTATTGGGGTCGACTAGAAAGCTAAAACTCTATTCCCTCCAACGTCGTCAGAATGTGTTCCTCGATTCTCAGAACTTTCCAGTCGAGAGATATCCACACCATTATCCTTCTCTTCTCCACTTTTGCCCGACCCCACCTTGAATACTGTTGTCCACTGTGGTCTCCCCACACAATACAAGGTATCATAAAAGTTGAAGCACCTCAAAGGCAATCACAAAAAGATAGATGGCATGACAGGCCTCGACTATTGGGGTCGACTAGAAAAGCTAAAACTCTATTCCTCCAACGTCGTCGGAGCGCTACATCATCTGCATGATGTGGAAAATATTCCATCAGCATTGCCCAAATGATGTTGGCATCACCTTTAAGTACATCCCAGGCTTGGGCCCGTGCCATCGCCCAAAACAAAAATCGCACTCTCATCTCATAACAACAATACGGCACATTATTTCACCTCAATTGGCCCCGCTCTCTTTAACATTGCACCAAAACACATTAAAACAGAAACTGACCCTATAGGTTCAAGAAAGTTTGGACAGATTCCTCAAGAAATCCCGGATAAACCCCCTTAGCCGGATAGGTCTTGTAAACAATAACTCTCTACTTGAGTGGGCCATAGTGCCCAAATTCTGACTTGAAAGACTTCACCAGGTGGGTGCTATTAAGTTAGACATGGCCTGGGCCAATAATGGCCGAAACCTATCAAAGTAAGTATACATATATATTATTTATATATATATATATATATATATATATATATATATATATAATATATATATATATATATATAGTGTGTGTGTGTGTGTGTGTGTGTGTGTGGTGTGTATAATATATATCGACTGGACAGATGCTGGAGTACCTTCTTTCAGTGTTTTGATGTCTCATTTTGGTACCGTTTTTGGACAACTGAGTTGGATGAAGCTGCTTTTCTTTGTACCTCCTGCTGGGATGCAGTCTTATCTGGGATTTCTGACAGAAATTTGTCATGGTGCTTTTGAATGTTCCCAGATCTACACCTTGCAGATCTGTTAGGTCCCGTGGAAGGATGTTAAACTGGTGTGATACCCAGAACCCTGAGCTAATGCAATACTGGATCCTTATCTGAAAGGAAGAAGACGGTATCTTTCATATTACGCAGTGCTGTCCAGTTCGATGGCTTGTATAGGTTTCAGTTCTAAAGTTGTGAGCCAGACCTTCCAGGGTCTTCCATATGTATGTCACAGCATAATTTTCTCGTCTTCTCTCCACGGAGTAGAGCTTCATTTCTTGTAACCTCACCTATTTGTTCATTTGTTTCACCAAGTCAATCTTCTTTGTGTAATGCCGCTGGATTGCCTCAAGTTTCGTATCAAAATTTGACATTCTGCTGCGGGAGCAGTAATCCAGTCGACTGAGGACAAATGTGCTCCTTAAGAGTAGCAAGGTATCCTTACTTCTGGCTCTGAATGACATAAGGATCCATCAAGCTACATAGTCTTGCCATCCTGGCAATACACACATGAATAGTTGCATCACTACTTATGTAGATTCCCAGGTCACGCATCGTGTTTAACTCTGGGATTGCACTGCCCCCTGATCCTATGTATTCAGATTGTAGTCTGTGGGTCGATAGCGGAGTGCTTTGAAACTGATCAGCATTGAACTGCATGTTATTTTCATCGGTTCATTCGTATATTGCATGCAAGTCGTTTTGCAGTTTTACTATACCATCAAGCTTTTTGACTGCCTGAGATATGTATCATTAGCATAACTGGTGAGTGATTGCCTGTATAACTGAGGGCAATGTCTGAGAGAGCCACAACAAACAGTAGTGGTCCCAGTACAGTTCCCTGAGGAACTCCGCTGCAACTGCCGGACTTCTGTCTATGAAAAAGTCGTGCGGCTACTCTCAGTTTTCCAGTGATAGCCAGATTATGTAGTTTGTGACATCATCAAATGATCAACTTTATCAAGGGCTTTGGCAAGTCGAGATATATGACATGCACATTTGAGTGGTTATATATATATATATATAATATATTATATATATATATATATATATATATATTATATTATATATATATATATTATATATATATATATAAATATATAAGCGCGATATGGTCAAAATAAACACCGCAGTTGTATTGTGACGAATTATATAAAATTATTACCTTTGTATGGTATTTTTCCCATGCTGGCCACTTGATAATATCGATATTTAAATATCGATTTATCCTTATTATAAATTGTATTATATATATATATATATATATATATATATATATATATATATCAACAAATGAGGGTAAAATTAATTAATTAATCAATTTCACCAAGTGTTCAGTATGTAAAGGACCATTTAAGGCGAATTCAAAATATTACATTATATAATTAGGGCTTAGTAAAATAAATTACTTTGCCACATACTGAACTTAGTAGAAATAGCAGCAAAAAAATTTTCTTAGCATTTCTACTACTAGAAATTTTGAGCTGACGAAAGAAATGCTGTACTTATTTGGCTAATCTTGAAACGTTGACGTACTCAAACGATCTATGTACTTGTGATACGTTTCTGTATTTACCTCCAAACCTTCGTGAGCTGTCTGGAGTAAACATTATCTGAGAGAAATTTTCTTTAAGTAGTAGAAATGCTAAGAAAATTTTTTTGGCTGCTATTTCTACTAAGTTCAGTATGTGGCAAAGTATTTATTTTACTAAGCCCTAATATATATGTAATATTTTGAATTCGCCTTAAATGGTCCTTTTACATACTGAACACTTGGTGAAATTGATTAATTAATTAATTTTACCCTCACTTGTTGATATTATAATTCATTTCTCTCGGTCATACTGCCTCGGTTCTCGCGGTTAAAATATAATGTTTGCTAGATAGACGACGTGGGTGGAATGGGGAGTGCAGAAATTTACGCCTGCGCATTTTGAATTTGTTGACACTGTTAGTTGGAGTGGTTCATCTGAAGCGACAAGTTCGCTGATAGGTAATGTTCCTTCTTTTTAGTGTTTCCAAATCCAAATTAAGAAATTTGAGCTGACGAAAGAAATGCTGATTTATTTGGCTAATCTTGAAACGTTGACGTACTAAACGATCTATGTACTTGTGATATGTTTCTGTATTTACCTCCAAACCTTCGTGAGCTGTCTGGAGTAAACATTATCTGAGAGAAATTTTCTTTAAGTAGTAGAATGCTAAGAAAATTTTTTTGGCTGCTATTTCTACTAAGTTCAGTATGTGGCAAAGTAATTTATTTTACTAAGCCCTAATTATATAATGTAATATATATATATAATATATATATATATATATATATATATATATATATATATATACATAAGCAAGAAAATTGTAAAAATGCAGAATGCTCAAATGAAAGAAAATTTTATTGAAATGAGAAATTGATAAAATATATAAATATATATTTATTTATTCAAACCGGTCCACCATTTATTGATATATATATATATATATATATATATATATATAATATATATATATATATATATATATATATATATATATATATATATTATAGATATAGATATACCTGCTGCTTGGACGTTTTTTTTAATTTTGTCTCTCCCCCCACAGATACATATATAGTATTTTTGAACTATTCTGCGCATTTTCTGTGTAGGTTATTTAATACGATTATTTTTTACACAATGCTATAGAAGGAAATCCCTGCTCAGGATTTCACGAGGGGTAATCGAACCTGGAAGCACATGTAAACAATGCGACATGCCCTTAGTTGTATAGGCAGCCATTTCCACCAGTTATGTTAAAACAAACGTTTCTCAGGCTGTGAAAGACCCTGGTAACATAGTAAAACAGCAAAATGACTTGCATGCAATATACAAATGAACCACACACATTGACAAGAGCTTATATAAACTTCTCCCTTTCGAAACCCATCTTTCTCATATAACTGTAGAACTAGAAATATAGTCTACAGCATAAGTTGCATAGAGTGTGCTTGTAAAGACAAGAACATGATATATATAGGTGAGACATCTAGAAGCATTGCAGAGAGACGAGATGACCATTTGAAACAATAAGACGACAAAAAAAAAACAGTCCTCCATACTCTTCCAACATGCCGATGACCAACATGGAGGCACCCTGGATAAACTTGACATCCGCATTTTATCCAAGCACCCGAAAGATCCAACACTCAGACAAATTCAGGAGTACCTCCTCATAAATGAAACATCCCTAAATAGGAAATATACGTAGAAGGTAGTCATAACCCAATACCCACAATTTACATATACACAGGTAGAGTTGTTAGTAGGCTGTTATGTAGACGTGTATATATATATTATATATATATATATATATATATATATATATATATATATATATATCGTGAAATTTACAGAAATCAAAAGACGAAGATGGGTGTGTAAACAACAAACAGATGTATTAGTTTAACGCTCGGGAAGTGACAAAGACTTTTACGTTTCGAGCCTGCGCTCTTCGACAGAAAGGAACACAGAAATAAACAGGGAGAGAAAATACAAAAAAGGCTTAGTGGCTAGCGATCTATCATGGCGAATGCCGGACAGAGAGGTCACACATGAGAGCTGAGAAGAAGGGGAGATAATAAAGTAGTGGTGATGCCAAAACGAAGGTGCGCGTGAGTGTGCATGTGAGAGTGTGTATGTGTGTGTGGGAGGAGGCAGGTGACATTGACGCATGCATGTGTGCATGTGTTAGTGTGTGGAAAATGGTGTAGGTGCTGGGAAGTGGTCAGTGCTAATGTGTGCGGAGTGGTGTGATGTGGTGTGGTATGGTGGTATGTGGTATGTGGTGGTGTGTGGTGTGGTGCTGTTGGGGGTGTGGGGGAGACGAGAGTGGTGGAAGCAAGCGTGGGGTCTAAGGGATGGGGGTGGGATGGGAAGTATAGGGATGGTGGGGTTGAAATGTGTAGGTTGGGGTAACGAGGGATGGGAAAATGAAGCGAGAGGGTGGAAGGCAGAAGGTGGGTAGGACTGAAAAGAGGAAGTAAGTGCCAGAGCAAGAGAGGAGAGGTGGTGGGAAGAAGTAGGTGTGAAAGGAAGAGATGAGGACGGTTAGATGAAGAGGGGAGGCGAGTTGAGCCCATTGGCGCAAACGAGCGAAGAGAGAAGATTAATCACTGCTCACGGCAAACACGGGAGTCCGGTTGCCCCCTGTGCAAGGACAACCCGAACACAGACAAGTGTTGTAAAGAGCGACCGGTAGAGAGGAAATGACGTGAGAGCGGGGTATCGTTGTCGAGTTTGATGTCTCGGATTTGTTCGCGAACCGGTCAGCCAAACGGCGTCCCGTTTGACCGATGTATAGAGGACAGGAAGAGCAGGAGATGCAGTAGACGACGTTGCTAGAAGTGCAGGTGAATGGTGGATGATGTGTGCCTGTGAGGAGGGCAGATGATGAGTGCTTGTGAGGAGCGTGGAAGATGGGTGCCTGTTGGAGAGGTAAGGGCAGCAGCGTGGGTGGGAGCAAGGGAACGAGCCGGGTTAGGAGGTAGTGCTAGGAAATAAGCTGTGGACCTAGAGGTCTCGTAGGTTGTGGACTCGTTTGAAGGAGGGGAGGGGTCGGTTAGAGAAGATGTGCGAAGTGGAGCAGTCGCATTGGAGTCTCGCAGGAAGGCTCGGAGAATGGTGCGTTGAAGAGGTAAGTTGGTAGGGTGGTAGGTGAGGGGAAACGGGAGACGGGTGACGGCGGGGCGGGTGCGGGGAGAGAGAGAGAAAATGCACGGTCCACTGAAGTGCTCTGGTAAGGATGGTGGGGATAGTGGTGAGGGGATATCCATGACAGATGAAGTGGTGAGCCATGAGCTGAGAGTGAGTCTCAGTCATGGTTGTCACTGCAGAGCCTGCGTAGTCGGAGGAATTAGGAGTAGGGAATGGAGAGGTTGGTGTGTTTAGGGTGGGAAGAGGAGGAGTTGAGTTATGAGTATTTTTAGTGGATGGAGGTGGTGAGAGTGGAGGGATGAATGCTGACCGAATTGTCAAGAAAGGCGATTGAGGTGTCGGAAATAGTGAAGGAAAAGTTAAATGCAGGATGGAAAAAATTGACAAAAGAGAAGAAAGAGTCTAGATGTTCACGAGAGAGTGAGGTCGCACTGATACAGTCATCAATATAACGACCGTATATTTCAGGAGTGGAACTTGTGAAACTTGAGAATATTTGGGCCTCAACGTAGCCAACGAAATGGTCCGCATAGTTGGGACCCATTCTCGTTACCATGGCCCCTCCCAAGACATGCCGGTAAAAATCACCAGCGAACGAGATGCGGTTCAGTGAGAGGACAAGTTCGCACCACAGCACCACGACTGCTCCCTTGTCGGCCGGTTTTATAATGATGTCCGTGTGGCGCGGAGATATCGAATGGCTGAGAGTTCGTCTGGGAAGATACTCAGATGTCGGGGCCGCATGGAAAATTCAAACCGATCCACAGCACGCTGGCAGGCGCCCGCAAAAAGATCGACTGTTTGGAACTGGCCAGGAGCTGGCGTCCATTAGGATGGTCGGCGGCCCAGGTCGGGGAAGCAGTCCTCCTTATTAGATGCAGGGGGAGTGTCGCAAAATAGTGCACACAACCTAACGCGGCGCACGAAGCTGTGCATATCGGCACTAGTTGAAAATTCGTTGCTGGTTGGCGTGAGGGGGATGAAGCGCAGACCCCTACAGTGGAGGGAGCGCTCCGCCATCTATATACATAAATATATGTGTGTGTAGGTAAATGCCTATGTACGTAAACAGACAGATAAACACACGCACACACACACACACACACACACACACATGCAAACACACAAACAGGAATATGCAGAATGCATACGTAGAAACGTACACACATGTATGCATATATATGTATACACATACATGCATACGCACATAGATAATATATGCATGCATACATACAAGTGTGAAAACACATGTACACTGACACACACACTCACACATGCGCACAAACAAACAAAGAAAAAGACCAGCGTCAACAGCCATTGAAAGGTTGCAAGACGCAATGAAAATTTTAGAAAAAATAAATAGGTAAACGAGTGGAAATCGAACCGGTGAATGTGTTACATAATAAGGCACTAAAAGAGAATGACTCTCTCTCCAGACACAATAGTATACTACATACATATATATATTCATACATATATATATATATATATATATATTCATGAAATACAATGGTTCTCTGAAATGTGGAAATGTTCTCTATTTGAAATCTAAAAGGAAGATTTCTCCTCTCTTTCTCACACAAATACATGAGCGAGCACACATACTCCGGAACATGCACACACACACACATATGTACTTAACCAACTTTGTATGTGTGTGTTTGTATTATATATATATAGGGAAATGTCTGAAAACTTATATATATATATGCATATATAAACTTATATATTCTTATGTATAAGCATATATGTATCTGAATATGCATATATAAATAAGCACGCATACATGTATGTATATATATATCTATATATGCACATACACACAGACATGTATGTATACGTATATTCCTATAACTAATTCCTGTACACATATATGCACGCTATCGTATTTAGAATTCAAAATGTATGGCGTCCACTTGCTTTACTTTGCTACTTACTGTCTAGTTTGATTAATTACTTGAAAGTAATATGTATTTCTTTTCAACCATTCATTCTATCTTTAGCAATTAATCAGCGCACAACAGTTTCTGTTACCTGATTACTTATGGAAATTTGTCCAGATAATCCAGCAAAGATTACCAGTATCATTACGCATAAATATTCTCAAAAATGTTATCCGCAAATACACACAGCTGAATTTTACATGTTATATCGAGATATAATCTAATGCTAGATGGGTTCTATTTTTTGCATTTCTGTTCGATGATTATTCTATAAGACATGTCTTTGCTATCGGAATTACTAACAGTCGCTATCTAAATTATGGTATCCCAATCCACATATTTATTCTTTGCAAATTCATTAAAAATTACAATATTGCATATCTGTGCATTTGATGCATAACCTCAAGTTTTCGTGAATTAATAGTTTAGAAGTATTGTAATATATAATACTGTGTTGAGCAAAAAGTTTTGCAATATTATCATTATTTTCAGTAACTTATTTACTTTGTTCGTCAAGTTAGAAGAAACGATGCCTCACATTGGGATGCAAAGGCCATCGTGTTGGACCATCTGAAGACACCTTTCTGCCAGTTCTTTGAACCCATCCTGTTACCAGCTATTGTCGTTCGAGGTGAAGCACTCCTTCCTGAAGAGTTACAAACGTTGAAAGTGAAGAATGGAATGGAGCAGGTAATAACCCAAGAGAGAGATTTTTCCCTAATTCTAATGTGCACACGCAGTGGTTAAGCAAGAGTAAGCTTTCAGAAGCTGTCACAAAACACAAGGTGATGCTATTCTTTCATTTGAATTATGAGGAGATAATT
Organism: Octopus sinensis; assembly: GCF_006345805.1. Lineage (NCBI taxonomy): Eukaryota > Metazoa > Mollusca > Cephalopoda > Octopoda > Octopodidae > Octopus > Octopus sinensis. The sequence continues at coordinate 147,937,464 of NC_042997.1, forward strand.
CACTACGAGTTTGTTCCAGGTAGTCGAACCATCGATGCTAAACGGTACTTAAAAACTGGAACGGATCTGTGCCATCGTGCGGCAAAAATACCTAGCATTGGTTAACAGAAAGCAAGCTCTTCTGCAGCAACACAACGGAGGACTTCAGACCGCTCGATCGAAACGGAATAAACGCTAGGAACATGAAAGAATCGAACTGAACACCCAGCACATAGTCCAGACCTAGCTCCCTCAGATTATTACTTGCTCCGTTCCATGGCTTGATTAATTGTAACATGGAAACGCTGCACTTATGACCTTATATTATCTAAAATTGGTATTATTCACATCTAGGCGGTGCTGCAGCATGGCCGCAGTCAAATGACGTAAACAAGTAAAAGATATCCTGGCTTCGACTTATATCAAGAAAATATATAGAATACTCTTTATTCGAAGGAATAAACATAATTTAATAAATCTATATTCGTGTTAATTGGTTGATGGAATGATATAAATCCTGAATTCAGCACTAAACATCTAGGAAGAGCTTATGTGGTATCTTCAGCTGACACATTACCCGAAAATTACACCCTAATAAAGACATATTGATAATTTAGTCAAGGTTCGAGATGAAATATTATGTGACACAACATGGCCATCACCTGACACAGGATATAATGAGAGCGGTTTCGATTGAATATTTAAAGTAATTTCTCTTCTCGTACTTTCTTTGAAAAGTTATGAATTTCATATATGTTTATGAACTACAAAGTTTAAGTGTAAGTGCCTTTTAGCAAGTTTACATAAAGGAGTGTTCTATGAGGCCGTTATATATTCAAATTCCGTTAATATTCATACACTAACTATAATATAATATGCTTTGTGAAGTGCGAACGTTTTTAATCAGAATTTGTAGACTGGTATGGAAAATATTATGCGGTATTTATCTTAGACACTTCATGTTCTGTGTTCAAATTTCATTGATGTTGACTTTGCCGCTTATCTTTCCGAGTTTCAAGAAAATATAATCGTAGAATTGAATTGATCAGTTATACCCGTCCATACAAATTATATGGCTGTGTGTCTATTCTTTGACTGCGGTCATGCTGGAGTGCCGCTCTTAGTCGAACAAATCGACTCCAGGACTTATTCTATGTAAACATATTACTTATTCTCTCGGTGTCTTTTGCTGAACCGCTACGTTACGGGGTCGTAAACACACTAGCATCGGCTGTCAAGCGATAGTGGGGGGGGGGGAACACAGACACACACATACGCACACACACATATGTATATATTTATATACGACAGGCTTCTTTCAGTTTCCGTCTACTAGATCCACTCACAAGGCTTCGGTCGATCGACCCAAAGTTATAGTAGAAGATACTTCTCAAGGTGCCACGCAGTGGGTGTGAATCCGGAACCGTGTGGTTGGTAAGCAAGCTACTTACCACACAGCCACTCCTGCACCTATGATGGAAAACGATTTTTTTTTTTTAAATACCAGAAGCATTTTTACCACCGTTTGTTCTTACATCCCGGTGTTTTTTTCTAATTAACATGTTTGCCAGCATTCTTTGAATAATGACACTTTCAAACATATTTTAGCAACTAACATAAACATTAAACATCATTTATACAGTTTTACTTCATGTCACTTTATTGAATATTCCATTGACATATCCAGGAAAGAAATTGCAAAACGAAAGTTTTGAAAACCTTCGCAAAACCACCCAAACCTAATCCAACGAATATTACCTTAAAGTATATTACTTTTAGATATGAAGAATATTACTCTTCAACAGAGTTATAGTAGAAAGGTATAATTTTTTTCTTCTTGCAAATATAATGTTTAATTGCAAGCCGTATTCGATTTTAATCATATATCGCAATAGTTAAACGCTTAAGATTAAACAGTTATAACAAAAATCAAACGGTTATCGTTGTTCGGTAAAAAGATGTAACAGAATATAAAGTGCTAAATATTAAAATTTTACTCCAGCGGTCCTCTGCTTCATTGCACATTTGGGAGAGTAAAACCAGAGCAAATGGTTAGATTTTCTTTTCCGAGATCAATATAATTTCAAAGCAACTTATTCGCATTAGTATGACGAAGTAAACTTCAAATTGACCTTAGATCATTTCAATGTACATGTGTATGTATGTGTGTGCGTGCGTGCGTGCATATATGTATGTGTGGAATGGGTGGGGCTAAGAAGTTTCGTTAGCCTCAAAGTCACTTCAGTTCATATTCAATGCCTGATATCTTGTTGAAGTACCTTTATCATGTTCTCCATGCAACCCAAGCTCTTAGAGTGAAATTGGAAAGACGAAAACTACGCAGAAGCCAGTGAATGAAATTTGCCTGTAATTTAGACAATTAAACTTGACCTAATGTGTGACATGTTCATTCTGCCAGAGGATTATATTAAAGGTATACGTATTTGTACAGTATTCAATACCTTACATGCTATTTGAATGAATAGGTAATTCCGTACATGACACCGACAGATATACATTTGGTTTACATAAAGTAGTTTCTTTGGGGGTCTTTTAATATATATATTTCAGATTCGTTCTAGAATGTTTTGGCTTTATCCTGGACTAATTGTTAATAACAAACTTTGCCGCATCGACATAATGCTCACTGACTTAGTATACTCTTAAGTTAGCTTTGGTTTTCCATGATATTTAATTGAATATAATTGCTTAATGATCCTACAGATAAAAATAAATGCGCCAAGCATATTATCTTAATATGCTTTGTACGGAAGGCGGCGAGCTGGCAGAAACGTTAGCACACTGGGCGAAATGCGTAACCGTATTTCGTCTGCCGTTACATTCTGAGTTCAAATTCCGCCGAAGTCGACTTTGCTTTTCATCCTTTCGGGATCGATTAAATAAGTACCAGTTACGCATTGGGGTCGATGTAATCGACTTAATCCTTTGTCTGTCTTTGTTTGTCCCCTCTGTGTTTACCCCTTGTGGGTAATAAAGAAATAGGTATTTCGTCTAGCGTTACCTTATGACTTCAAATTTTGTCGAAGTCGACTTTGCCTCTCGAGGTCGATAAATTAATTACCTGTTGCGTACTAGGGTCGATTTAATCGACTGGCCTCTTCCCCCAAAATGTCGGGCCTTGTGCCTAGGAATATTTCATATCACTCGTGTTTTAACTAATCTCTTTTATAGATTTTGTCAACAATGGTAAAAACAAGTTTCTAGTTCCAATGCATCCAATTTTTTTTAATGTCTGTCTGTCTCCTACTACTTCAACAAAGACCACGGAGTTGAAAATAAGCTTTTGCATCATTAACTTGACACTTTTATTCCTAGTATATAGTTTAAAGTGCGTTATAAAACTGATTTCGACATTTAACTTCCATGAGAAAAAGAAAAATGAAGATACATATCACTTGATTAATTTCCAAACTAGAAGCACATTTTTCAAAATACCATATGTCAGTATGACTTTTAAAATATATAGTGAAATACAAGTTACACACAACCAAATCCCTTTGTAACTATGTAGCACGTCTCTAGACACAGTCTTCATTTTTAGATGATCATTTTGTATTCTTGTGAAGTTGTTTTATGGCAAAAATATATAATAATATGAATCAGAAAAATGAATATACGAACATAAAGAATAGATTAAAAATGCAATAGATATGAAGCTATAAGATCAATAAAATGATAAATGTGAAAAGATATCTAAAACTTTTTGAAATGATATTCTGTTTGTGTTAGAATACGAAGAAAATAATTATTTCTTGAATATGTATTATATGTGTAATCCACAGAGAGTTAATAGAATCGAACTGAATAACAAGTTCGTTCGTTAAAACGGCGTCACATTTCTAAATACTATAAAACTAAAAACAAATGCAATATTTTTTTGCTATAATCTAACAATAAATATATTGCATATATATTTCTATTTGATGCAGTATTTGGTAATAATTAGATTTCTGTCGAACGTCGAACAGGGTAGATAGTATCTGTGTAGGAGTAGTAAAGCTTATGAAAATAGTTGAGATAATATCAGAAATACATAAAATACATGGGATGAAACAATTATGAATAAATGCAGGACAAACGTTTTAAGTTTGTTTTGACTCGTTGTAAAGATAATCTATATTACACTAAATACACCAACAAAAATTATTACTCTATAGTTTCTTCATCATTCATTCGAAAGTTAAATCATTTCAAGACATTGATATGGGAAAAACACAAATATTCAAACCTCTGTTGATATGGCAGGTCTTGTGCAGTTCTCTCCGTGATACCTACTACGTGAAAGGATGTCAAGTTTGTAAGTGGCCGGGTATTGCACAGATACTTGTAGACTTAACCCAATTCTCTTGTTAAATCAACGTATTAGAATGTGAAAATGCTGTAGATTTGAATTACATTTAAACAACAGGTATAGCTCAGAGACAAAGAATAATTCACTGCAGTATTGGTTGGGTACTTTATTCATGGAACCTGAAAAAAAGAAAAGTTAAGTTCAACTCGGTGGGATTGCGCTCTGAGTATAAGTAAACGAAAGAACTACTGCAAGGCATTCTCCCAAAGGCTGTAAACATTCTTCCAATTCTCTGCCTTAACTGTAATGTACACACTACATAAAAGAACAAATTCAAGGACAGAAAAGCAGAGAGAGAGAGAGAGAGAGAGAGAGAGAGAGAGAGAGAGAGAGAGAGAGAGAGAGAGAGAGAGAGAGAGAGAGAGAGAGAGAGAGAGAGAGACAGAGACAGAGAGAGAGAGGGAGAAAGAATTACACAATGCTTTGCGATACGATGGTGGATCTAACTGAATAGGCAAATGAAAGGCAGGGATATTTAGCCGGTATTTACTCAGATATAAAACTAATCTAAATGCCGATTGGAATGTTGCATAATTACAAGGTGCAATTATATGTGCCTCATTCAAATAATCACAAATCATTTGAACAATTTCAGGATATAATTGTATTTCTATGTTCTCCTCTATTTTTATGATTTCATTGTTTATTGTTTTCTTTCACGTTTACTGCTTGGAAACACTTAACGACCTACGTCAATGTTGGTGATGGTGGATGCAAGATGGATTCATATTTTCCGTTTAATATATTGGTACATTTTAATGGCTTCAACTTTTGTGAAATTAGGAGTGAAATAGAGAAGTAAAAATATTACACAGAATAAATCAACTGCAAGAAACCATAATGGAGTAATAAACAAAAGCATATGGAAAAATGGAATGAATAAAACCTTTATACTAGTGTGTCGACCTCGCAAAGGATAATTAACACTTCGTTTAATTAATGCCTGAAGCGAGAACAGAAAACAATATGAAATGTTTAAACAATGGACGTGAATATAACAGTAAATTGAATGTATGAGCAATGTTCACGCTGGAAAATAGTAATAAAAGTAATGAGTGAATGAAATAGGAATGAGAATGTACTTTACAGGTCAAATGAAATCGTAGGTTACATCTTTGTTTTTCAAGAGGCTTTACGCACGATAGAGGAGTTTCAGTAAGAAGTGAAATTCATTTCAGTTTGTGTAGCATTCCACATATTAAGCATGTATAATAATGAGGCTTAGGAATCCATATTGTAATATTAATTTCAAGAGAGATAGAAGGGAAGATTGACACATTTTCGTGTTTCTGCAAATGTATTAGCTCCAGAGTTTAATCGGATAATCTCAATCCCGTGTAATAAGTTGAGCCATCAGCTAAATCTTAGCATCATTTGCGATTGCAATTAAAAATGTTACTTCAGTTGGTAGAATGATTAATTATAATTCAAATGATTTGATACTATAACTGGCGATATATTTCTAATAAATAAATCTTGTGCAATTACAGATTTCGTTTAAGATTCTAATGTTGACACACGAATAATATTTACGTTTCATTATTTGTGAATATATATAAGGCTGGCTGGTTGAAACGATAGCACGTCGGGAAAAATGCTTAGCGACATTTCATCCGCCTTTCCGTTCTGAGTTCAAATTCCACCGAAGTCGACCTTGAGTTTCAGCCTTTCGGAGTCAATAAAATAAGCATCAGTCGAGCACTGGGGTTGATGTAATCGACTAGTTCCCTCCCTCGAAATTTCAGGGAATATTAATGAATATATTAAGGCGGCGAGTCGGCAGAATAGCTAGCACGCCGGGGAAGATGCTTTGCGGAACTTCGAACTCCTTTACGTTCTGACATCAAGTTCCGCCGAATTGACTTTGACTTTCATCCTTTCGGGTCGATAAATTGAGTACCAGTAAAGTACTGGGGTCGATGTGATTGACTCGCCCCATCGATCAAATTCCGGGCGTTGTACACATAGTAGAAAGGCTTATTCGTGAATATATTTTAGTGTAAATGTGTGTGTAATGTTCTTTAACAATATTCTTTTAGCGAACCGCAAGTGAATTAGATTTTATCTGAAGTGTCTGAAAAGTTCCATGAGAAATATTTCGCTCCAGGTAATAATGGTAATTTAGACTTACCAATATACTCTCAGTCCATTAAATATTAGGTCTATTTCCCCTTTGTCATTTATTGTATTAGATATACGCATTTTTCTTAAAAGGGAAATTGTTGAGTCAGCTCAAACGCCCCTCATAATCGCAAATACAAGTTAAATATCCTTCTAACCACCTGTTATTGGAGACAAACAGTGATATATTAGGCAATGCAGTAGATGATAGACAAAAATGAGATGATCACTCATATCACTAGACCTCTTTGCACCATAACATAGTCCAGAATGCAACACTGGCAAATGTGCTCTCTCAACGCCGTTACAAATCGTCATTGGTAGGTTGTCTTCTCCTACAATGTGCATCATACAGTTTGGGTCAGAGAGCTGGGCTTCGTTGTGACCGCTGCCGTAACTTAGGTCCCTTTGACGATAGAAATTCAATACCGTCCGCATAGCATATACAGACTCTGTCGAGATTTTCTAGTCACGCTTCATTATTTATTATCATACACATTCCATGAACGTTGTTGTAACTTTTTAAGAACAGTAATTAAAGAATTCACAATTGAAATGGTTTTTTTCATAATCGAAGTAGACTGATAGTTTGAAGTATACTTGTAATAGTATAAAAAATATATATTTATGCAAGTGATTGCATTATAACCAGTTATTGATAAAATTAATGTGTCTATAGTATTTATATAAACATAGATATATGCTCAATTACATTTATATATATATACATTTATAATGTATACATAACACACACATGGAGATATGTAAGCATTAGTGTACATGGGTGTGTAATTCTGTCCCTGCTTGAAATGTCCTTGTTTTATTGTTCGTTTTTATGTGATTTTATGAAACTGTAGCCGTTATCTTTAGCAGTTTGTGAGATCATGTAGACGCCCCACTATTTATGTACAAATAAATATTATTTAGTGCTTATAATAATGGATTTAGCTCCTTTCTAAAACGTATCATAGTTTGTACTTATATACTCCCCGAAAATTATAGTTTAGTTGATTACTGAATTGTAAACCAGATTTTTTTATTGTATTCTAGGTCACTCTTTTTATTTTATATAATCATTGTACTAGAATATGAAAAATGAATTTCATTATTTATGATTCTTAAGGATATAGTATAGGGTGTGCCATTGCATTTAAACATAATCTATAGAACTCCATTATTATTACTCTCAAAAATATTTTGGAAAATGCACATGTAGGCACAGGAGTGGCTATGTGAAAGTGTCTTTTACTACTCGGACTGACCAAAGCCTTGTGAGTGGATTTATTAGACGAAAAACTGAAAGAAGCCCGCCGTATATATATATATATATATATATATATATATGTGTGTGTGTGTGTGTGTGTGTGTGTGTGTGTGTGTGTGTACGTCTGTGTGTGTCTGTATGTATGCGTGTATATATATATATATATATATATATATATACGAGCGAGTGGACAAGCGAAAGAAGGGCACTCAACCAATTTATAGATCGAAAGAGTTTGGTCCAAATTCGTAGGTACTCTTCAGTTTCAAGCGTGATGCTAGTCGTCAGCTATTTTGAATTTTGAAAATGGCTGACGACTAACATCACGGTTATCTATCTATCTATCTATCTATCTACCTATCTATCTATCTATCTATCTATCTATCTATCTATCTATCTATCTATCTATCTATCTATCTATCTATCTATCTATCTATCTATCTATCTACCTATCTATATATATATATATATATATATATATATATATATATATATATAGACATATATATATAGACATATATATATTTGTGTGTGTTTTTGTTTGTTGTTTATCCTCCCACCATCGCTTGAGAACCGATGTTGGCATGTTTACGTCTCTGTAACTTAGCGATTTGGCAAAAGAAACCGATAGAATAAGTGCTACGCATACAAAGATTAAGTCCTGGGGTCGATTTCGATCAAATGACTGAAAAAAGAAAAAGAAAAAAAAATATTTGGTAAAACAGTGAAAATATACATATTTGGTAGAACGGTAGAATTAAATAAATATTTAGATGTTTGTGTTATCGTACATAGGTGCATATCTTAACTGTTCGATATTTAAACACATGAAGGTGGTGAGCTGGCAGAAACGTTAGCATAGCATACGTGGCGAAATACTTTGGGGTATTTCGTCTGCCTTTATGTTCTGAGTTCAAATTCCGCCGAGGTCGACTTTTCCTTTCATCCTTTCGAGGTCGATAAATTAAGTACTAGTTGCGTACTGTGGTCGAGCTAATCAACTGACCCCCTCCACCCCTAAAATTTCGGGCCTTGTGCCTTGAGTAGAAAGGAATATTTAAACACATGTATTCTTGACTGATATGATGCCAAAATAATATTACTAAGTGTAGCCTTTATAAGGTTAATGCTGATGAAACATAACCCATATGGATCTATTGAATCAGTTTTTCTTGTAATTTGGGATTTTATGTTACTAAAAATGAAAGCCAATGTCATATTCAAGACTATCAACGAATTCGTGTACTGTTTAAATACCAGATTAGAGATTGACAGCGAGTGTTCTTACTTCCGATAGATATTTGTCAAAACCCTGAAAGATTATCACTGATTCTGATTAACATTTAATTATTTATCAGAGCAGTAATAATCCCTTTAATTTCCTCTTTAGTTTTAATCATTCATTAGCTTCTATTCCCCTCCCCAGTTTATGCCACTTAACTCACTATACCCGATTGCATTATACGTTATCACCTCTTTAAAGTTTTTCTGTTATGGCAGCAGTTCTTTAACAGTTTGACCTTCATGACAAACACAAATACATATCTTAGGTGGCACAGGCAAACAAGTGTGACTTAATATCTAATATCACAGCTTTACTAATTGTTTTAGATTCCTATATCGAAAAGAACAAATATAAGCACCTCATTGTGATCCTAACCAAAATGCAAATGTATGGGAAACTACCACCCGCGTAGGAGAGTCCAGTTTACTGGACATTGTTGTATAGCTGAAAACGAGGTAATTTCTCCTCTTCTCCTCTGGAAGCCATCTACTCGCAATACCAGAGGGTGCACACTCTCCTACTCTGATGTAATCTCCAGGGATACAGGCATTCAGCAACAGAACCTCCGTAATGCTATGACGGTCGAAAAATGATGATGATGTGATCCCCCCACTTGACTTACAAGAGAAGAAGTTTTGTCATCATTGAAAAATAATCGAACAAACTACCATAAATCAAAAATTGCCTTTCAATCCTAAGGCATCATACCGGGAGATCACCGTTAAAACATCTGCAGGAGGTTTTGAATCATTCTGGTCTCACATCTTGAATGAAAAAGGAGGTTTCACGCAGAATGAACTATGGGTAAATTGAGCTAGGGAAAATACTGTACCAACATAGATCTTAAAGAAAATATACATTCAATCCTGAAACTTTTTACCGTAGCTGTAAATAAGCTGCGTAATTGGAAGGCACATAGAAGAGACCTAAGAGCTGCATACTGGTACCAGAAGCTAACTTTTCACAGAAAGCCAGTAATGTGTGTACTCAAGTAAACGATGAAAGGTCAGGTCAACATGTCAAAATGGCTGCTAGAGGATAGAAGAATCTCGTAGCAAAGAGATCAATCGAAAATGTTATTAAAGTATCATCCTTCAATGCGACATTACGTTTCGTAATTACGTAAAATACATTCCGAAGAAAAAGTGTTCTGAAGATAAATCTTCTGTTAGTTAATAAACACATAAACATTAACGCAAGAAATATGTGTGGAACGTCCAACAATTGCAAGTACAAGAATGAGCATGTACTCCTTTGCAGGTCAGCTGCCCCACTGACGTATGGTAATGAAATGATGATAACTACGGACAAATACTTGAAACCCCCCAGTTTCTAACACAAATTACAAATAATAATCCGGTTTTGCGAGTAAATCCTTAGTGCCAATCTGGAACTCATAAGATCTTCAGTAACTGGCTTCAAACAATTACATTACAAATGCAATTTGTCACTAACCCGAACAGTAAAAGATTTTTCTCAAGCTCAGATACGTTCCAAAGATGAATGTTGGTATTTTTGTTAGAAATCAGCTTTGTTAGAAGCAGTGATCACACAATCTTACATAATACATATACACACATACATACATACATACATACATACATACATACATACATACATACATACATACATACATACATACATACATAGGTTTAAGAGACACCGTCAATATCAACTCAATCAACTTTGAACGACATTATATATGAAAGACGATTCGGAATAAATTCCCTATATATATATATATATATATATATATATATATATATATATATATATATATATATATATATATATATATATATATATAATGTGACCTCGTGTGTACCGTGTGTACCGTTGGCGATTTTTTTCCTCTGTCTTCCCTTCTCTGGATCTTTCCTTCTCCTGTGTTTCCGACGAAGAGCTCCGTTCGAACCGTTAAACCCTCCTTCTTTCCTTCTCTCCTGACCGTTCAATAATACTATATTTGTTCCACGTCCTCATGTTGTTGTTTTTTTTGTGCTTTCTTGTTTGGATTAACTTTATATATATATATATACATATATATATATATATATATATATATATATATATATACAGGCACATATATGTTTGTCCTCCATTGCGTTTGGTGTGTTTATATCCACGTAACTTAGTGGCTCCGCCAAAAAGAATAATGAAATGTACTTAGTACTTATTCAGAAATAAGTAATAAGATCGATTGTTTAGACTGAAATTTTAGAAGGCCGTAGCCAAATTACTGGAACATATAAAGGAATGAAAGAATGTACATGTGTGTATGTATGCATGTATGTATGTATGTATGCATGCATGCATGTATGTATGTATGTATGTATGTATGTATGCATGCATGTATGTATGTATGCATGCATGTATGTATGTATGTATGTATGTATGAATGTATGTATGTATGTATGTATGTATGTATCTATCTATCTATCTGTCTATTTGTCCATCTAACTGTTTATCTATCTATCCATCTATTAATCTCTATCTATCTATCTATCTATCTATCTATCTATCTATATATATATATATATACATATACTTAAACGTACTGATACAACCGCACGACGGATGCACACACACAAATACACACACACGCACGTACACACACACACAAATGTACGACGCACTCACGCACGCACGCACATATACACACACAAATATATATGTACATGTCAGATCTACTTGATTTCCTTTCATTATCCATCATTGCACGCTAACAAGTTATACTAAAGCATTAGATTATTGTTTCTTTTATGCTGCTGAAACCATATAATTGGCACTGAGATTAAAATAATTAAAATGGAACGGTGCATGTAATTAGCAATTTAATTCGAAATACATTCCTCCTTAGCGTTGTTTTATAGAGGAACCTACATTTCTGATATGTTTTGTCAGTAGATATTTACGATTTACTCGCTTTGAACATCTTAAGTGATGCAAACTTTTCCACTCTATTCGTTTCCTTATTTAATTTCAGATGATCATTATTGAATCTTCTGCGCATGGTAATCATGAATATATATCTTCAGTTATTTTCCCTTGTGTTGAGCAAACAAAGCAGGTAGTGATAACATCCCAGGGTTAAAACGAGAAATGGAAGATGACTGTCTCATCGTTTGCAAAATTTTAATTATATATACATAATAGATCTAGTGGCATCAAGGTAAATTAGTACCTAACTATAATAGTATCAATTAGGATAATAAGAAATCAAAAAGATAGGCCAAAGAAATTCATTTAGTTCGCCCCTCCCTTTTCCATTGATATAAAAACTAACATTGGTAAAAGATTCCTGTCACTCCAAAACAAACACTTTCCAGCTATTCACAGATACAGGAAAATATTCAATAGGCATTCTGGGAAATTATCATATAGCTGCTGTCTAAATATAAAGAATTTTATTACAGTGGTCAACACCAAGAACCAGAATCCAGCTGCATCTGTGCGACCCACGATCCTGTCCACCTGACCAACGATGTGAGATTAAATCTATCACAATATGAGGCAGAAGTTACTGCAAACCTAAGTAATAATACAACTGATAAGAATAGCTATATTGGATTATGTGAAGGAGAATTTAAAAATAGCCACACCAATCGCATAGCCTCCTTCCAACAGGGCCAAAAGTAAAGGTACTTAGTTGGCTAGCTACATAAGGGCTTTGAAAGATAACGAAATACTGCATGTGATTAAATGGAAAGTAATTGAGAAACCCATACCTTATGTGAATGGATCAAATAAATTTAGACTTTGGCTGAAAGAGCGCAGATCCTGTTCAGATATAAGATCCTAAACTCTCTATTGAACTCCAGGTCAGAAAATTTCAGTGGTTGCATGCATATGTACAAATATATTCTGAAGATTTGGAAAATTCCGCCTATTCCTCTCACTGACATTATATCCTTCCAGCCTCATCATTTAAGGCCTAAGGAGACCTTTTTACCTTTTGACATTTCAGTTTAGTTTTCTGATTTTCGTTTTCCGTTGTTTACTGTGTGTGTTTTCTATATGGTGCATTCTCAGCTTCATCACGTTTTTAGTTCGTTATGACATGAAGTTTGCACTTGAAGATTATGTCTTAATATTTCTCTACATATGAAACTATTAGAGTGCTTAAATACATGAAATATGCTCTTTGAATAAATAATTATATATGTATATATATATATATATATATATATATATATATATATATAGATCGCTAGCCACTACACATTTTTTATTTTCTCTCCATGTTTCATTTTGTGTTCCTATCTACGGAAGTGCGTACGCACGAAACGTTAAAGACTTCTTCACTTCCTGAGCGTTAAACTAATATATCTGTTTGTTGTCTACACCACCTGCCTTCGTCTTTTGTCGTTTTGTGAATTCTCCCTATATACATATATATATATATATAAAACATTATTGGTGAATTGAAGAAATGGAGCTGAACGCAGATTGAACAGAAATCGTTTTATTTCATTCTACACGTGTTTCGAAAGGCACAAATTACCAAAATCCGATTGAATAATGGGACCATATTGTGTCTTTCTCTTCAGGAAGAAAAAAGGAAATCCGGTAATTTGTGGTAATTTGTGGTAATTTGTGCCTTTCGAAACACGTGTAGAATGAAATAAAACGATTTCTGTTC
>NC_042997.1:147956126-148051126 GCF_006345805.1 Octopus sinensis
ACTTGAACGGTACCTTTGTTGTACGTCTGAATTCTGTGCAGTAGGTTATATGAATAAAACAGGTTAAATCTGCTTAGTCGTTTCCAAATATCTGAGAGGTATCGACTGAACTTCTCGAGTTTGCCAGTATGGATAGAGGTAAACAGCATCAGGTCATTCACATCATATCTGGGTGCAGTGTTTTGTAGGACGTCCAAGAGAGATGATAAAGGGTATTCACAAATCAAAATAGACGGTTACACTGGCCTCAAATTTGTAATATGTACGGTCGACCTAGGTAAGCTGCATAGACAGGGCTCCAATTACTGGAAATTAAACGCTTCTTTCTCCGGAGAGAGCGGATTAGCGAAATATTTAAGAGCGATTTGACGGGTGACATCATCAATAACTGATAGAGGTAAGCCAGGAAAAGAACTATAGATTTAAAATCGATAAGGTTCAGCAAGACAACAGTGATAGAAAACACTAGAGTAGAGGAGGAGCTAGTTAGTAATCTAGAAGAGGGACTCAAGAAAGATATTGAGACTGGTGTCCTAACAGCGAGATTGATCCGTGGCCGATTCTCTCAAGCAATGTACGAAAGTTAGATTTTCGTAACCAAGGCGTGTTCTTTGGCACCAGAAAGCAGAAGCTGTTTCAAAGGCTTTAGTAAAAGAAAATTCAACAACTATATCCTCGGCGAATCGCAAGGAACACTCGTGAATAGAATCCAAGCAAATGTAAGAAGTTTCTCAATGGCACTACGAGCGAGGTATATAGTCTAAACAACAAATGGACCAAAAGGAACTAGCCACTGAAGGGTCGACTGAAGTGGAAAATGCCGATATCATATTCGTTATGTTCTACCGCCTGACCACCGTGCTTTGTCCCGCTTCATCGCTGATCAAAATGGTGTGCTTATTTTTTAGCTTTATATAGAGGTGATCTACTTTGCTTGTTAGAATCGAATTAGGCATGCCTTGGCTAATGATGTATGGAAATGTGCTGAGTTGCAGCTTCTCCAGCGTTTTCTTGGTGTAGGATGGATCCGGGTTGCAGCCGACTCCATCGTGAAGGTCAATCTACTGCTTTCTTTCGATCGGAAAGGTTAAGCGGTTTTCCTATGCTAATTGGATATGGCGAAAGATATGTGATGGATGCGATTGAAAGTGCTGAATACAGATACTTTCTTCATCAACGTTTTCAAGTTCCATTTGCAAAGGAAAATCAGAGTGGAAAGGCATGTGCTTCCACCCAGAAAATTTCCTGAGAGGTGAGAGCATTTACTGAAAATGGCCCAAGTGAATGCGTTCGTAGGTTGAAAATTTCAGGGGACATAGCACTTTACATTATACTCAGAGTGAATGTGGTGACTCGAGATTTTGCGAGTTCCTTGGTCGCGCCTGATTAAGTTTTGGTTATATCTTTTTTGTTATTGCTTTATTGTTTACACGTTTATGTAAAATCTCTCGGCCCTTTTTCCTTGTCCTAAATGATTTAGCAACTCCTTGCTAATGTATAACAACAATAACAGACTCCACCACCACCACCACCACCACCACCTCCTCCTCCTCCTCCTCCTCCTTCTCTTCCTCCTCCGCCAACAACAAAAACAACAACAGCATCGATAATTTCTATTAAAGGCACCAGGTCTGAAATTTTTTGTAGAGGAGGCCAGTCAATTACATCGATCCCGAAAGGATGAAAGGTAAAGTCGATAATCATATAGGCATAAAGAAATCTAACGACTTTAGATTAAAACGTATTCAATGAAGTTGTCAATTAGGCACCGACACATAAGATAAAAGCGAGGTCAATGAAGTTTGTAAATTCTTCACCGAGGTGGGTGTAGCGATGTAGTGCACAAATTGATGAAACATCACCTGATTTCTCATTCAATTCGTCAGTGAAAAAGAATAGCTCTACTGTTGTTATTAGGATTGTTTTCTCTTTAGTGAAAAGTAGTATAATCTACTTAAAAGCACGGTGGCATTATTATGAACAAGCTCCCGGGGGCGAACGAAAACAACATACTGGAACGCAGATGAAATTACAGGGCAATTATTTGTTAATACATAATAAATAAGGCGATTGTCCGTGTAGCAGTATAACATCCCAAATGGATAACGTAACATTAGAAGGTGCTTTAATATACACTGTTTCTTCAATCACTTGGCTAACGTCAGAAATAATGAAAAAAGAAAAGCGATAGGTTGACTGAAATTTGTATGGAAATTAATTCATTTCGATATTGAATAGTCAACAGTTGAACGCATTACACCATACATGAAAGGCAACAGTCAATTTCACGCCAAAATGACTAAGAAATATTCTATTTTAAATCGTCAATCTGATAAGTTAAAGTAGCTTAAATTATGTTTAATGTCGCCATAATGAATAAGTTCCACCTGGTGAACTGTTACATCAACGGAACATAGCAAAATCAAGGGCCCTCACGTGATTAATGAATAAATCCATTATTATGTGACAAAATCATGATCTTTAGTGTTTCTGGAAAACATTACTAGACTAGGAAATGTGAGAAATGAAATGATATTTACCCTTTATAAAAGTGCATCTCCACGATTATGAGGAAAGCTCGTAGACTAGTATTTGTCCCTACAATTATTCCTGGAAAGTGCACAACATTGATGTCTATCCAATGGAAAATAAACCGACTTGGGTCGTTATATTTTGCCATTGCTATTACTATCCACTGCCCACATCTGGTATATTTTTATCGTCCCCGGTTCGAAGAAAAATAATGTTAACTTCCGTGGTATTTGAATCCAGAACCCAGAAAATTGAACAAATACCCAAAAAGCGTTATATATATATATATATATATATATATATATAATACACAGAAAGCATTATATATATATATATATATATATATATATATATATATACACACACACACATATATACATACAAACATATTTTATATATATATATATATATATATATATATATATATACACATAGACACAGCACGTGTTGATTACTCATTACTTGGTTCTTGATTCAAAACCATATTCTCAGTACTTCATTGTATGTGTATGTGTGTATGTGTGTGTGTGTGAGAGAGAGAGAGAAAGAGAGCTTCAATGCTTCAATGTAAATATGTTTGTGTGTGAATGTGTTTGTAAGTATGTATGTATACATTTATGCACGCAGGTGTGTGCCCTTGACTATCTGTCTTCATATTCATACCAGAAAGTAAACTAGTCATTTGTTGATGAAGTAGATTTTAATAAAATACTTAAATTGTTAAATGTAACACTGATTCTTTGAAGACCTGAACATGTGTTTGTCATTTTTCTCTTTTGTTTTATTTGATCATTGGAGCATTCTAATGTTTACTTAATTATATATTTAATCTTTTTTTCGGAAACATTATATAATTATTACACTGACAAAATAGAAGAACAAAACATTATTTTATATGATATTTATTGAAATAATTATATTTGTAAGAAATAATGAATAAAAAAGATAATGTAAGTGTTTCAGCAAATTAGGTATAATAAAATTATTATAGATTATATCATGAAGAATTGCAAATATTCAATTTTTGTAATTTATTATCAAAGCAGCCAAGTTTTAAAGGAACTGCTGTTATAGTTGTTTCCGTTGCTGTTATTGTTGTTGTCAATAATAAAGTAAAGTGAAGAGTTTTGATCAAGCAGACATAAGAGAGGTGTGTAAATCATCGACAGCTATGTTTGTTCGATGATATAAATTTGATTATATTGTCTAACGTAGGGTAGCCATTTAGAGAAAATTGGCTACTATTTCCACCAAGATAAGAGAACGCTTATGGACTCCTATATTATCTCATATATATTTCTTTACTGCCCACAAGGGGCTAAACATAGAGAGGACAAACAAGGACAGACAAAGGGATTATATATGTGTATATATATATATATATATATATATATACACACGTACATATATATACATAGACGCAGCACGTGTTGATTACTCATTACTCGGTTCTTGATTCAAAAGTATATTCTCAGTACTTCCGCAGTGCGAAACTGGTACTTTATTTATCGACCCCGAAAGGATGAAAAGCAAAGTCGACTTCGGCGGAATTTGAACTCAGAACGTAACGACAGACGAAATACCGCTAAGCAAGTCGCCCGGCTTGCTAACGTTTCTGCCAGTACGCCGCCTTATATTATCTCATATAGAAACTCTCCTTAACATCGGTTACTACGGTGTTATTTGATTCTCAAATTTATTTTGCAGGTAGTGTGATAGTGTAGCAATAATCAGCAGCTGTATGAGATAGATAAACAAAATAGAGATTATAAAATAAAAGTAGACTGATTTAGGATTTTAAAATTATAGACTTCTTTGTACTACCCCGAGTAGAGAGTCAATACATTTTGTCAAGGCTTACTTCACATTATACAATATTGCATATATAAGCTCTGATGAACTGGCATCAAAGTGTAGAGTTAGCCATGATAGTGTTCATGACATTTTGATTTACGCGGATATTCAGGTACCAAACAACTAATAGATGGGCACATAAGTGAAGGGATTAATTACTGCATTAAATTCTTGAACTCAGTAAAAGAGACAAAACCTTTCAAAAAGGCTCATAACTGGTGATGAAACTTGGATTCAACATTAGGAGCCAGAGTCAAAAAGGCAATGGAATGTCGTTATCCGACGCCTTTAAAGACAAAAAGTTTCAAGGCAGAAAATCCAGCTGCAAAATTCATGTCGGCTGACTTTGGAAAATTTCAAAGTGTTATTCTTGTCGATTTCTTGCCAAGAGGAGAAACGTTCAATACTGAAGCTTAAATTAAGGCCCTCAAAACTAAGAGCACGAAGTCACCGAGTAAGACGAAATTTGAAGACTAAATTTTCATCTTCAGGCCTCACTTGAGTTTCAGAACAAAAACAGAAATCAGTTATTTCGTGTAGACAACTCTATCTCATCCAAAACTCGCGTAAATTAGGGGAGGGTGCCAATCGATTAGATCAACCTCACTACGCAACTGACACTTAGTTTATCGACCCCGAAAGGCCAAGTTGACCTCGATGGAATTTGAACCCAGAATGTGCAGACAGACGAAATACCGTTTTTCGCCCGGCGAGTTAACGTTTCTGTCAGCTCGCCGTCTTATATTTCCTTCATTAATTATAAAGACTGTTCTTTTATCCTGCGAGCTGTACGAGAATGAAATGGAAAATGTATATAGCTTTAGTCTTCTCAACTCACACAAAACAGGATATTAGCAGTAATGGTAACATTAGTATTCTGATGTGAGAAGAACTAGAATTCATTATCTAATGTACCTTTTATCTTTTACTTGTTTCATTCATTAGACTGCGGCCATGCTGGGTCACATCCGTAAACAATTTGTTTTCGTCGAATGAATCAATCTAAGGACTAATATTTTGTTAAGTCGAATCGCACTTAATCAAACCAACACCCGTTGTCAAGCAGTGTTGGGGGACAAACAGAGCAACAACAACACACACACACACATACACACACATACACACACACACAAACACACACACATAGATCATTCATATATACGACAAGCTTCTTTCAGTTTTCGTCTACCATATCCACTCATACTGTTTTGGTCGGCCCGAAGCCACGCTAAAGTACTGAACCCAGAACAATGTGGTTGGGAAGCAAGCTTCTTACCACACAGCTACACTTGCTCCTATGATAATTTCTGAACTACCATCATAAATGTCGTAAATTTTAACGTACTCAATGTTATTCTATTTAATATTTCAATAGAATATTACGTATACCAATAAATAATGTTTATAAAATATATTTCCTTTCGACATGGACTTTTATGATCCAGCTGGTTTTACAAACTGTTTTACATAAGAAAGAATTTGTATTTTTGCACACTGCATAAATTTCGTTTGTCGTAATATTTTTTTAATAATTGTAATGCGAATTATGGTATTTGTAATTATTAGTGGCATTTTTTAAATATTTTTCATTATTGAATACTATTCAAAGCTAGCAGCAAAACGAAAATAAATAAAAAATTAATGTAAATAAAACATTTCGATTTCTGAGAACAATTTAGTGAGTGACTAAATTTAGCCAATGAAAATGTCAGGTCATAATAACGTTCGACCTCTTTTATGAGGTCAACCTTAGAGAAATCTGACAACGCGAAAAAGATAATCAATAATTTTACAAATTCGTGTTCGATGAAAATGAAAGAACACAAATATTGCATAATGGAATACGCAGTATCATACAAAGTGTATATACGAGGGACGTTCAATAAGTAATGCCTCTGTCCCACTTGTAGTTGGCTGATCTAGTTGAAATTTTGCATGTGCAGTTATTTCTATCTCTATAGATTAAGTGGCAAATTACAGCTCTGAACTAATTGTGTTTTCCTGATTTACAGGTGTTCGAACTCAGTCAAGTGTGAAATGGAGCCTGTTCAGTGTCGAGCAGTGATTCGGTTTTTGTATTTGAAAGGACGCACACCACGGGAGACTTTTGATGAAATGAAAGTAACTTATGGTGATGATGCCCCATCATATAACCTTGTAAAACGCAGGCATCGTGAATTCAAGCATGGTCGGAACTCTGTGGAAACAGCTCCCAGATCTGGTCGCCCCCCTTCTGCCATTGATGAGGCATCTGTCCGTCAAGTTGAGGCTGCCATTTTGGAAGATCGACGCATAACTATTCGCCAAATAGCCCATGAGGTCAAGATTAATACCGGGTCCGTGGAAACTATCATTCATGACCATTTGCATATCCAAAAGTTGTCTGCCAGATGGATTTCCAGGTTGCTCACACCTTTCCAGAAGCAAGAACGCGTCGAGTGCTCGAGGATGAATTTGGAGATGTGCCAAGAAGATGAGACAAAATTTTTCAAAAGACTGATTACGCAGGATGAAACCTGGGTCCATCACTATGATCAAGAGACCAAAGCCCAGTCAATGCAGTGGAAGCAACGTGACTCACCTCCTCCAAAGAAGGCAAGGGTGCAGCTCTCCGCTGGTAAGGTCGTGCTCACAGTCTTCTAGGATCAGGGCGGAGTAATGATGACAGAGTTCCTGGCAAGGGGCACCACAATTACAGGAGCATATTATGCTTCACTTTTGCGGAATTTAAGAGAAGCTATCAAAATCAAGAGGCGGGGTAAGATCAGGAAAGGCATCCTCCTCCTGCAGGACAATGCTCCGGTCCACAACTCGTGTGTCGCCAGATTAGAAGCACAGGCATACGGCTATGAACTCCTCTCCCATCCCCCCTACTCTCCTGACCTTGCACTCTCTGATTTTCACCTCTTCCCAGCCATAAAGTTGTTTTTGAAAGGAAAGCGTTTCCCAGATGATGCAGCCTTGATTTCTGAAGTCACGTCGTGATTGGAGAACCAAGCTGGGGTCTTCTACAAAAACGGTATCCAGAGCTGCATCAAACGATAGGAAAATGCGTAACTCTGGGTGGATCTCATGTAGAAAAAGACTAATAACTGTGCCAAGTTTCGTTGCTCTACTGTTATGGGAAGTGGGTTAGGGGCATTACTTATTGAACGCCCCTCGTACATATATTCATATCTGCCTACCTACCTACACACATACACACACACACACACACACACATAGATATATATATATTCTCCGATTTGAAGCAAGAATTTTTAAATACAAGTAAATGACCAAAGAATGATGAGCTACTCTAGCGAGAATGGAACCCACGCATCAATGATAACCCGTCTCCTTGTGCATTTAATTGGGCCAAACGCTCACCCATAAATTTCAGCCAAATTTAATGAATATATGTTTAAACTGTCTAATATTACATATAATATTAGTAAACAAACCAGAGCCGTGTTAGAGTGGATTTGTGGGCTCCAATTTGGTTAGGGTTAGCTCATCATGTTTCGGTCATTTGTTTGTATTTAAAAATTGCCGCTTCAAATCGGAGAGTATATATTATTATGATATATTATTATACAGTTATTATAGTAAGAGCCTTCCATAGTAGCTTTCTCGCCGTGACTTGCGAAGCCTTTCTGGTCTGTTTACAAATATTATATATATATATATATATATATATATATACGCAATAATTGTAATGATAGATAATATGGAGATTGGTACATCCTCAAAATTTCTTTTCTTTTATTTTAGTTTATCACACACAATACTTTCATGTATGAGCAGTTTATTTATCTAAACACACACACGCGCACACACATATGCATACACACACACACTCACATATATATATATATATAAAAGGAAATGAAGAAAAATGCTGACAAATAATTGAAGTAATTTAAGTAATTTAATTAGGTGAAAGTTCTTTTTACCGGTTGCGCATTTGTTATGCTTATGCTTATTTTGATAAGCATAACAAATGCGCAACCGGTAAAAAGAACTTTCACCTAATTAAATTACTTAAATTACTTCAATTATTTGTCAGCATTTTCTTCATTTCCTTTTTTATATATCACCACTCGTGTTCGACATCTCCTGTTTTTAAATATATATATATATATATATATATTATATAAAAGGGCTTAGTAAAATAAATTACTTTGCCGCATACTGAACTCGTTAGAAATAGCAGCTAAAAAAACTTTTTATAAAACTATTTCTAACACTTAAAGAAAACCTCTCTCATATAGTGTTTGCTCAATTCAACTCAAGGAAGTATGGGGGTAGAGACATTAAAAAATCAAATGCAAAGGTTATTTGAGTACGTACTCAAATAACCTTTGCATTTGATTTTTTAATGTCTCTACCCCCATACTTCCTTGAGTTGAATTGAGCAAACACTATATGAGAGAGGTTTTCTTTAAGTGTTAGAAATAGTTTTATAAAAAGTTTTTTTAGCTGCTATTTCTAACGAGTTCAGTATGCGGCAAAGTAATTTATTTTACTAAGCCCTTTTATATAATGTAATAATTTGAATTCGCCTTAAATGGTCCCTTTGCATACTGAATACTTGGTGAAATTGATTAATTAATTAATTAATTTTACCCTCAATTGTTGAAATTATATATATATATATATATACATATATATACACACACTCACTTATTACAAATAATTGTCGGTTATGGTTACTACACCTGATAAAATTACGCAGAGTAATATGTAATGTTTGCGATGGAGGCATAGGCTAAATCATAGCATGTGTAGATTTTGAAAACAATTCGGTGGCATTCCACGTCCAAGATGGCAATATTCAAGTTAACCGTGAGTTATAGAGCTTTTAATAGTAATCTGTATTAATTACATTATAATATAATAATTAAGTGCCATATGATTTTCTAACTTCTTTGTTGAGTACTAAATCATGGACCTTTCATTAAAATGGCATTTTTATCATTGCATTTTTATTTGGATTTACTTCTTTACTAAAATAAAACTATGAGTAGTTATAAATGTAAATGATAATTAAAAAAAAGGATCAAAGGTACTTCAGGAGCCACAGGATCATAAGGCTGATTTCCCAGATGTTTTGGCGTATATAGTCTTCATTGGACGGAACGCATGTCTATCGCAAGAACACAACGCGTCATCAGTTCAGGAATCAAAGCCCCAATCTCACGATAATGAGTGCAACACTCTAACCACAAAACCACGCACTTCTACAAATAATTAGATGGCTATAAAAAATGTTTTAAATATTTATATGAGGATGAGAAAAAACTTTTCGAAGAAGATGAATTTATTAAGATAAAGTGTAACGTTGCGGTAGAAAAGCGAGTAAACTATTTACTGAAGTAGAGAAAAACCTATAAAAATACATAATTTCCGATTTCCTACAGATATTCAAGCTAAGCAATTAGTAGAATAAAAATCTAGAAATAATTAAAAACACTTTAACAAAAAAAGCATACACCACTCTAAAATAAAACAGAAAACTTCACGATGTAACTCTTGACGCATAGGAATAGTATTGAAGACGGACAAAAATTCCAAGAATAAATTCATAACCATTACTGCAATCAAGAAGATTAATGATTATATTTAGAATACAATATTGAAATGTAGACGTTGGTACAGATTTATTAGCCATGGGCAGAGGCGAAATGTGACTCTTATGAGTAGACAATTACATTTAAGATTATTATAGTTTATCTAAATCTATAACAAAGAATCTGAAAGTTAAAGCGAAATACTGAAGCAAAAAGGAAGAAAAAATACAAAAAATGTTAAAGAGATCTTAGTCCTCATGTTAATGTAGTCGGATGATAAAAAACCTAAAAATGAAAAAAAATGGGTGGGTAGTCGAATAGAAAACAAAATAATATGGCACATCGATAGAAAAAATATATGACTTATGAAATTACAAGAAAAGTTGATGCAATTACCGGAGAAGCAGATAGCGGAAAACTATTTTCATGGTCAAATGTTGAAGCGAATCGAAAAATACAAAGTTAGATAAAAAGAAAATCCAACGATTCGTTGCAAACACGAAATTTAAAATGTTCCCCTTAAGAACAGCTGGAGGTACGCATTTAACCACAATGCATAATACACACACACACACACACACACACACAGACATATATATATATATATATATATATATATATATATATGGAGTACCCAAAAGAAACTGGAATTTTGCAATATTATTTCATTCACTTAGTTAATTCAAAGTATTCTCCATTTGACGCGTTTTTCCACTGTTCGAAGCAGTACTGGAATTCTTTGCAGAATGATACCATTTAACGCCTCCGTCGTTTTTTACTTCCCCACGTCCACATCTGCAAATTCCATAGCACCAGCTTTCGTCACCAGTAAAGACCTTTAAAAGAAGGTTCGGATCAATTTGCATCTGATTCTTTTTTTTTTGTTCACGACAAGCATACAGTAGGGACTGTCTTTAATCTTCCGTGAGCAGGCGAGGCACAATTTTTGCTGCAACTCTTTACATTCGCAATTCCTCCCTCAAAATTCGTTGGCAGAAGCTCCAAAACTCACCTGTCATATGAAAATGTTCATCAATTGTTCAGTGACAATCCACCAAGATAAGTTCATGAATTTTCATGATGTTTTCATTCATTCGTGAAGTCGACGGACGCCCTGATCGAAGTTAGTTTAAAGCGACAAGAGACCATTCCTACAGCGTGAAAACCACCCGTAAATTTGGGCTTTGCTCATGGCAGTGTCCTTGTAAGCTTTTCGAAGCCTGTCAAATCTGTTTTGCCGCCACCGCAGAGAACAAAATTTCATGGAAGCACGTTGTTCCTTCCTTTCAGCCATCGCAAAAATCGACGAACATTGGAGCAGCCCTGCAAAATTAAGACGCACAACTTGGTAAAATGACTTCGGTTGACGAGCCTGGTCAGCGTACTGATGCCTGAGGGTGGCATCAAGTTACTTCTCGCGGCGGAAGTCTGAGTTACAATGGGCTTCTCCCGCAGGGAACGTTTCCGGTTACTTTTGGGTACACTTTCGTATGTATGTGTGTATGTGTGTCTTTGTCCCCCCACCACTCCACTTCAAGGCACTGCATGGCCGCAATCAAATGATTGAATTAAGTATATATATATATATATATATATATATATATATATATATATATATATATATACTGAATCAAGAAAAAGAATATATATATATATAAATTTGGGGAGTGAGGGATTTTATCGATCCCTGGAGAATGAAAGGCAAAGTCGACCTTTATGGAATTGAACCCAATCCTTGAAGCCGGAAGAAATGCGGTTACGCATTTTGCCAGGCGTGCTAAAGATTCTTCTAGCCAGCAGGGGAGATGGCTAGTCGATTACATCAACCTCAGTACTCACCTGGTAATTATTTTATGGATCCCGAAAGATTGAAATGCAAAGTGGACCTCCGTAGATTTTGAACTCAGAACATAAAAACGGAAGAAATGACTAAATATCTTTGTATCAAATGGGATCACGAATAAATACTTTCTTGGGAGTGTGTTGTTGCCTCTCCTTTTGTTCTTTGCAATGGAGTTGTGCTGATGCATGTTACAGTCTACATACACTGTGCATGCTACGTTCTTTCCAGGTATAGACTGTTTCCTCACCTGTGGTTGATGGCACTTGAGAAACTGAGATTGGTTGATATATTATTCTACATTTTAAAGATGGGAGATTATGTACATTATTTACAATGGGTGGGTAGGTGTCCTCACCTTGTTTGTTGTTGCCACAATGTTTCGATTGATGTACTCTTCAAACTTCATCAGTTACCCTGGGTAGAATTTCGAACCCAACCATTAACTAATGGGATACTGTGTTCTCATTCCTAAGGTGATTTTTTTTGCTGAGGTTATTTTTTCTGTAGATAACTTTTTCATGCCTGAGATTGAACTCAGAATCCGAGACTTCGTAGCCTGCGCTCTTATCCACCACCCTGTATGCCCGTAGTAAGTTAGTGGGTGAGTTCTTGGACTTATAAACCTGATATTTTATTTTCTCTAAGGCGGTGATCTGGCAGTCATGTTTGCTCACCGGGCGAAATGCTTAGGAGAATTTCGTCAGTCTTTATGTTCTGAGTTCAAATTCCGCCGAGGTCGACTTTGCATTTTATCCTTTCAGGGTTGATAAATTAAGTACCCGTTGCTAATCGACTGACCCACTCCTCAGAAACTTCGGGCCTTGTGCCTAGAGTAAAGAAAGAATATTTTTCCTTTTTATTATACTGGTTCCCATATTACATTCACATCTACACTAAGTCTGCTTAAGAGGTTATTTTGTCCTAGCATATGTGCTGCCTCTTTTAATTGTCGTAATGCCCAATGGTGTTCTCTGTCTATTATTTTAACTTCATCCCACAGGGGTAGGTGGTCTCCGTTTTTCCATACATTTCTTTGTTTTCAATATGTCCTAGTGTCACAGCTTTCCTCTGCCCTTATTTGAAGAGGGCAGCATGTTTCGCCTTACCACATCTGCATGGGATGCAGTACACGCATGTTTTGGTCATATTCTCTTCTATGGGTGGTTTACTTGGAGGAGATATTTGCGAAGCGTTGTATTACTTCTGAATATTGTCCTGATGTCATATGGACCGCATACCTTTTGTATCTTGTCGGAGAGACCTTTGACATAGGGTTGACAAACTGTGTTTCATCCCCTCTTCTCTTCCTAATTGGAGTGGATAGTATATTTTCTGGGCAGTTGTTGCATAGCAGATTGTTTCTTAGCCTGTCATTTCTTCGTGGTGTGTATCAGGATCGCTACTAATAGATAGTCTTTGGTTGATGTTTTAGACACTGAGCAATCCCTGTATGGATACTGAGAACTGAAGTTGAGGTATTGTCCATTGAAGTTTGGCTTGCGGTTTACAGCTGTCATGAACCCGTACTCAGTGCATGTCTTTAATACATCCAGGAATGCCAGATGATTTGTCTTTTTCCTTTTCCATTGTGAACTGTATGGATGGCTTTATTGAGTTCACATAATCTAGTAGTACTTGGACATCATTCACGCGGGGCCAGAGTATAAAGGTATCATCAACATATCAAAGCCATCGACCAAAATATGAGGTCGTTTAAGAAAATGTTACTCTTTACTCTCTTTTACTCTTTTACTTGTTTCAGTCATTTGACTGCGGCCATGCTGGAGCACCGCCTTTAGTCGAGCAAATCGACCCCGGGACTTATTCTTTGTAAGCCCAGTACTTATTCTATTGATCTCTTTTGCTGAACCGCTAAGTGACGGGGACATAAACACACCAGCATCGGTTGTCAAGCAATGCTAGGGAGGCAAACAGACACACAAACACATACACACACATGCATATATATATATAGACATATATACGGCAGGCTTCTTTCAGTTTCCGTCTACCAAATCCACTCACAAGGCATTGGTCGGCCCGAGGCTATAGCAGAAGACACTTGCCCAAGATGCTACGCAGTGGGACTGAACCTGGAACCATGTGGTTGGTTAGCAAGTTACTTACCACACAGCCACTCCTGTGCCTATAAGCCACTCCTGTGCCTATAAATAAAATTTTACCTTTAAATAAAATTTTAAAAACAAAAGATATGACGATGTGCCAAAAATAACGTCTATATTCTGACGCATCTACGCTGTCAGTCGATCTGCTAGTAATAGATGCTAAATACCTTTAAAATTATATCCTACTTAAAAAAAATTGAGATTAGATAATGATACACTCTGAATAGACTGAAAGACTCACGAGACAAAACTAGAAAGACTTTGATCACAAGTCTGTTAAATTACCGTGGAATCTAGTGCTAAACATCAACAAACATCAAAGAACAAACATTTAAACATCGAAAAAATAATAGAACTATGAACATCGAGGAAGTACATCACGAAGTTAGATCTGGTGCAAACAAATCAGAAGAGAAACAAGATGGCAAGCAAAATTAAAACCCTGTATATATATACATTACACTGTCCAAGTAAAGAACTAGACGTATATCAGCAAAATTTAAACAAACTTGAATCTTAGAAATATCTAAGATTAGAATACTTTAAAGCTGGAAATGTTCAGAATGACAACAATATAAATATGGAAATAATTAAAAAGATTTAAGTTTGATAGAAGATCTAAATACTCTCCTAAAGATTAATTTTAACGATAAAATAACAACGCAAACACAAACCGGACCACCGTAGACATACTGGAAACACATGTGAACATAATTATCTCCAGAATATATCAAATAATCTATGCAGCAGTCCGTCTGTAGTAACAAAACTAAATGGGGAAGTTAAATAAATAAATATTATTATTTGTATTATTTTTCTTATTATTATCACAATCATTATTATCTAAACTGATCAAATAACAGGATAAAGAAGTATACGAAGAATGGTAGAAAATAAAACAAAGGACGTATCAATCTTAATTAGATTGATAACAAGAAACAAAACAAAAATGAAAGAAAGATAAGGGAGAATTACGACAGACAAAGAATATTAAAAAAAAGTAGCGAAAAAATGAAGCACTAAATCACAAACAATTCGACGTTCTGAGAAGAAACAACATATGGTTGCAAAACAAACGCTTTCTTCTATAATCCAAACAGATTTTTACCATGATGTAGGTCAAAACAGAGGAGAAACCAATACAGCTTCAATAGTGAAAGAACTAGAAATGGAGAAGGAATTATAGCTAGCAGATGAGAGCTTTAAGAATAACAATTACAATAAATTAATATAGAAAAGTTTCAAAAGAGTACTTAGATATAAAACAGGAACACCTGGATAACACATGAAGTGTTACATTTTTGGTTAGTCGTCTGGTAAAAATGTCGCTTGGCGTTGACGTCTGTCCTTAACCCTAGTAAGGTAGGCCATCCAAACCTAGTGAACTGCGATTTGTAGGATACACTTCGAGAACTTTTCTACATCAGTTTGTATGGGATTTTGTAATCACTCAGTATTCTTCCATAAACACTCTTCTTTAATAGATTTTCAGCATAGACCTTTTGCCATCTCTCTTAACAAATATTTTTGGTCTTCTGATTTCGTTGTCCACATTCTCATGCATGCATCTCGTTGCTGGCCTTGTTATTATCGTTGATGTTTATACTCTCGGTATTATTATTCTCGGTGGTGGGTGTCGTACTTGATGAATATTTGTAGTAGTGTTACTTGCTATTGAAGTAGAAAGTATATTGATTATGGTTATGATGTGACGGGTTTTGTTTCAAATACCGCTACTACAGTTGTCGCTATAGCTAGCGGTGGCTTTTGTGCTGGTCATGCAGTTAGAAACATTGGTAATGGTTTCATTGTCATCAATGTCGATAGTGTCACGTGATGATATTAGTGACACTATTTTAACGTGCTGATATTAGCGATGCTATTGTTATTGGTAGTGGTGTTGAAGCTGAAAGACAGGCGGATTAATCTTGTTATCTCTCCTTATTTTAGTTGATGAATAAGAGGTCCTTTCAACTCATATATACATATATATATATATATATATATATATATATATATATATATATACAAATTAGAGATAAAACCACTATTTGGCAAATCAAACAGTGAAAAACATAAACCAAAACATAAAAATAAAATTAATTAATATAATATATAGAATATAAAATATAAAATTCAAAATTTAAATTATTTAAATTTAAAGTTAAAAATTTAGAATTATTAATTTATATTTATAATGTTTTATATGTGTGTGTATGCGTGTATATGCGTTTGTGTATGTGTTTGTCCCCGCCATTATCGCTTGACAACCGATTTTGATGTGTTTACATCACCGTAATTTAGCGGTTCGGGAAAAGACACCGATAGAATAAATCCAAGGGCCGATTTCTTGGACTAAAAGGCGGTGCTCCAGCATGACCATAGTCACAATGACTGAAATAAGTAAAATAATATGAGCTTACAAACCACATGGTTCCGGGCAAGTGTCTTCTGCTATAGCCTCGGACCGATCAAAGATTTGAGAGTGAATCTGGTAGACGGAAACTGAAAGAAACCCGTCGTATATATATATATATATATATATATATATATATATATATATATATTGTGTGTGTGTGTATGTATGTGTGTGTATATGTTTATGTGTCTGTCGTTGTTCCCCTCAAATCGCTTGACAACCGATGCTTGTGTGTTTACCGAACCCTAAACTTAACCCTAACCCTGGATCTTACTTTATCGTGCTATTTTGCCAAACCGCTAGGGTTATTACTACTTAAACACGCCAACACCGGTTGTCAAGAGGTGGAGTGAAAAAACAAAAGAAAAGCAAAGACACAAAGAGATCCACGCATCTCGCCAGCGGGTGCACGTACATATATTTATATATGACACCTTGCCACACAGGTTTTGTGTATGAAATTCAATCACAAGATATAATTTAGTTCGCTTCTACAGAAGAAAATTAACTAAGGTGCCAAACAGTGAGATTGAAACCCAAACAACTTGCTTGTTACTTGAGCTTCTTAATGACTCAGCCATGCATGTACTTACCCATACATGCGGTTTGGTACAATGTGTCTATAAACGCGATATATAGTATAAAACTAGCGCTGTAGTATCTATTCCCAAAACCATGAGTGTTCATAACACACACAGACGGTATCCTATGATGTAGATACAATGGCTGAAATATCCATAAACTAGAAATACTGATTATCTAAGAAGAGAAGGGTATATTTATTCAAAATTTCATATACCTACAATTGTTTCCACAGCAATAATTGCCACTTTGTTTTTACGAGACAGCGCTTCTTCACTCGCTAGTTTATCGATTATTCAAATGATTGAATAATTATTTGTAGAAACTCAAAGTGAAAATATCGAGAAGAGTCAGATTCTAATAATGTATACTAAGTGTACGTATTGAATTTGTTCTCCCCCATTTCTGAACAGCAACATTCAATCTATCTATCTATCTATCTATCTATCTATCTATCTATCTATCTATCTATCTATCTATCTATCTATCTATCTATCTATCTATGTGTCTATCTGTCTGTCTATCCATCCATCCATCCATCGATCCTTCCATCCATATCTTTGTCTCATTCCCCCCCCCCATCTATCTCTTTGTCTGTTTTTCTGTCCGTCTGTCCGTCTATCCGACTGTTTGTCTGTCCCGCTGTCTATCCATTCATCCATCCCTTCATCTTCGCTTTCTACATCTATCTATCGATCACTTTATCGGCTTCTTCGATCTTAAACACACAGATAGAAGGATGGGGACAGAGAGAGAGAGAGGGGGGGAGAGGAGAGAGAGAGAGAGAGAGAGAGAGAGAGAGAAAGAAAATAAGAGAGATAGAAAGAGACGGAGAGAAATGTCTGAAGTATAATACACAAAATTGCATCTCGGAACAAGTACTTAACAAGTACATGTTATTATTTGATGTAGAGAAATTCACCTTACGTATAAAGCAAATATCCATCTTATAGTCAATTTGAAAATGTATCAGATGCAAATGTCCAACGGTTATGTCAGTTAGACACAGTGCATTTATCAGGAATGCAAGCCTAAAAGCGTAGTCAAACGTAACAGAGAAACATGTGTAAATTGTGTATGGAAATGTCCATTTCTCATATATGAAACCATCCATCATACACAAGTACATTAAATATTTCTCGTGTTCCCCCTTCCAACATCTTCCAGCTATATATCATAAGAACCATCACAGATTTAAATCTCATCGTAATGTATATATGTTACATAGACACACACACAATCACAAGTACAATACATACGTGCATACTTACATAATATAAAGACACGCAAACACGCACACACATATGCACACACACACACGCACGTAAACACACACGGACATATGCATTCAACATATTTGCACCCACGTAAGTACTCATATATATATGTAGAGATATATATGCATACCTATATCTATCTATCTATCTATCTATCTATCTATCTATCTATCTATCTATCTATCTATCTATCTATCTATCTATCTATCTATCTATCTATCTATCTATCTATCTATCTATCTATCCATCCATCTATCTATCTATCTATCTATCTATCTATCTATCTATCTATCTATTTATTTATCTATCTATACACACACACACACACATATGCAAATATGTATCAAAATATGCAAACGCACACACACATGCACACACTTTATATATATATATATATTACACAAATATATCCCGGCGTTTTGTACCGCAGATATATCTATCAGAGCGTAATCTGCAGCAGAGTGGAACCCTTAGATTTCTATCAATGAATGTTGGGCAATACAAATAACACCATCGACTTAACATTGATCTATCGATCAATCTGCAATCCTAGCCAAGACTATTACAATCTTCAATATTTACATACCATATCTGAGTATTGCATAATTCATTAAATTTCCACGCATTACAACCACCTTTCTTACATAAACAAATTACTCATCTTTCTGGTTCTCTTGTTACTTCCTTTAAATCATAAAACCATAGAAATATTCTCATTCAGAAAATATTTTTTTCTCTCTTGCGTGTCATCTAATTATTACATTTTTACTAATATTTTTGATTAATTTTTATCTATTTATTTTTATTTTAACTTTTGGCCTTTGATCTCCTTCGCACTCTAAACTTTTGTGTAGTTTTTATATTTCCCTGTTTGCCATAAGGATATTTAGCAATAAATTTTTGTTATTCATGAACCAACGTATTACTAAATGATACCGTATTCACTAGTTACCTTTTATTTTTATGATTTACTTTAAACTGAATATAATTGTTCACATAAAGCAGAACTTTTCATGCACATATCCAATCTAAAAGTCACTTTATGTGATACATTTTCTTTTTAGTATATATCATGATCACATTCACTAAGCATATTACAAAACCTAAATTCCTGAAATATTTTAATAAGTGAGAAAGCGTTCAACACGTATGACGTATAACTATGCAAATATATCAAACCTATCCGTTTGCATTATTTAACGTGTAGAGAACGTTTCTAGACCTAAAAATCTAATTTTTTCTTTGTTACTACACTGTTCCTCTTACAGATACTAGATGTGTTACAGCAACATTACAGCTATTCTTCTACACTAATCTTTTCACTACAAGGTGGTATCAAAAAGTTCCCGGACGAGTTATGCTTAATAAAAAGAAAAAAAAACTTTACCTATGTTTTAACATCATCTCCATCGAAATAGTCACCTTGCGCAGCAATTCACCGGTCACAGCATCCCTGCTACATTTGGAATCCGTCATGGAATTTGTTTTCCGTAAGCGAGTCGTAGACCTTCTGCGATTCACACTGGATTTCGATAACAGTGTTAAAACTGTGACCTTTGACATGCCTTTTTATTTGGGGAAGAGAAGAAAGTCCGCAAGTGCTAGATCTGGCAAATAATGCGGGTGCGTTGCCGACACAATGTCTTTTTGTTGGTTTTTTTTTTTTGGCAAGAAACTCACGAATGAGGAGAGTTCAGTGACAGGGTGCATTGTCATGGTCAAAAATCCAATTCTTGGCGCTCCACAGATTTGGTCACTTTTGCTGATTGTCCCCTCTCAAACGCTTCAAAACATCGCAGTAGAACTCTCGATTGATGGTCTGACCTTGGGGGACGAATTCTCGATGCACAATACCACGGATGTCCAAATAAACTATGAGAAAGCTTGTGATTGAGCTGCGGCTCTGTCGTGCCTTCTTCGGTAATGGAGATGAAGGGCTCTTCTATTGGAATGATTGCTGCTTCGTTTCATGATCCTCGTCATGAAGGATGGAGCATCAGTGCAACGCTGACGGAGACCTCGAAAGACTTCGATGCGGCGTTCTTTCTGATCAGTGGTCAGCAGGTGGGGGACAAAGTTGGCAGAGACATGTCGCATGTTCAATTCAGATCTTAGGATTACCTGAACGGACACATATGACAACCAACAACACCAGAAATGTCACTGAGTATCCTCCTACTATCCTCATGCACAATCTGATAAATTGTCTCCACATTTCCGGGGGTGAGGGTCATGGCAGTCTTCCAGATCACTCATCCTTTTTCGGAGACGTTTTTCCGCTTTTGAAGCGTCCGTGCCCCTCGAAGCATTACGTACGACTCACTGCCTCGTCTCCGCAAGCTTGCCGAAACATGCTCAATACCTCTGCGGCAGACTTCCCAAGTTTAACACAAAATTTTACGTTGAGTCTTTGTTCCAACTTCTTGTCCATGACAAAATCGCAGTTTACGGCGTGCATATGATCACAAAACTACAAATTTCAAAACTTGCGAAGTGAACACAGCAATGTCGTTCGTCACTCTGCCTCATGAAGGTCACTGCTTGCTCTCAGTGTGCACGCAATCGTATGCTACCATCTATTGGCACGCTACAGAAATAGTCCCGAAATTTTTTTGTACTACCTCGTATTTCCATAAAGTTACATTACATTGGTACAGTAACACACAAAGAGAGAGATTATAGACGATTGAATTGATACTAGGAATTAGTATACTTCACTATTTCATGCTCCCTACTCCTCTGTATCTCAAAAAATATTACATCTAGATTCGTGCAATACATAATCTGATTCTCTGCTGTAAGATCGTTTTTTTTTTCTCTATCAAAATATATTTCCTTTCTGACCACATATAACTCATTTTATTGAGTCTCAATCACATTATCTTTCCAAGGACTACAATATTACCTTGTAGGGCTTTTCGGTTTCTCCACATAGTATATAATAACATTAAGATCTATATTAATCTAATTGAAGATGTGAAGCTGCCACACAATTCGTGCTCGCGCTTTCTAGCGAGATGTAAGTCGATGTCAGTATACAGGAAACGGATACTGCTACATGTCTCTGTGCTCGCTTTTCAAAACATTTTCATTATTGAAACCCTGGACAAACACAATTTTTTTCTCTTTCCCAAAGAATTATCCAGTAACTTTTTGCAAGTTTATTTTGTCCTTTTGTTTTCTCTCCTTGTGTTGTATGAACATTTAATGTGGGTTTAAAATCAGATTTGGCTGCTATTTTCAGCATGGCGGTATCTCGTAGATACCCTAAATTATAATTATAATAATTATCATTACCTTTGAAAGTTTTAATTCCCATGCTGGCCACTTGATAAGATCGATATTTAATTTAAATTAACGATATTATCTTTATTGATGTAAATTTTAAATTTATTTCGTCATTGTATTTACTGCGGTGATGTTTTAGCCATATCGCACGATGTGTTACGAGGCGGGCAATATAAACTGGTCGTGTTGCATACGTACATATATATCTATGTATACGTTCGTATATGTAAGTATTCGTATGTTATATGTACATATATGTATGTATTTATGTTACTTTCTGCGTATCTTCCACTGAAGAGGCAAAGTATTACTTAATGCAAATCCAGAAATCCGGGATCTGGAATTATCCAGTAGCTTTTTGCTAGTTTATTTTGTCTTTTTGTCTTCCGTCCTTGTGCTGTATGAACATTTAATGCGGTTTTAGAGTCAGATCCTGGCTGCTATTTTCAGCATGGCGGTATATCGTAAATACCCTAAATTATAATTTTGATAATAATTATTACCTTTGAAGGCTTTTATTCCATGATGGCCACTTGATAAGATAGATTCTTAATTTAAATTAACGATATTATCCTTATATATATGTGTGTGTGTGTGTGTGTGTGTGTGTGTGTGTATGTGTGTGTATGTGTATTTGTTATTTGTATCTGGGCTTGACCTCCAACCATCGCTTGAAAACCAATGTTGGTGTGTTTGCATCCCCGTCGTGTTGCAATTCGACAAAATGAGACCGACCGAATAAGTACTAGGCTTACAAAGAAAAAGTGCTGGGGTCAAGCATGGCCACAGTCAAATGTTTGAAAAAAGTAAAAGAATATGTATATATATATAAGCATATATGTGTATATATGGATATTAATATATATATATATATATATATATATGTATATGCACAACTTGTTGTACATGTATGTCCTTACTCTGGTATGTATATGCATAAACACACACACGTGTATATATATATGTATATATATATATATATATATATATATATATATATATATATATATATGTGTGTGTGTGTGTGTGTGTGTATGTGTCTGTGTGTGTGTAAATATAATATGGGAACATTATTCGGTAGCCATGATAAAACTCCGAGTTTCAGATTTGGGGGCGGCGTGGGTTTCCGCCCCCACATCCAAAATTCAGAGTTTTATCATGGCTACCGAATAATTTTTACCTATTATATTTAGATAAATTCCTCTATTTACATAATATTGAGGTGTCTTTCATTCTTTTGTTGTCTTGCCATTTCTATCAAAACATACATACACACACACACACACACACACACACACATACACACACACATATATATATATATATATATATATATATATATATATCTATATATATATATATATATATATATATATATATATATATATATATATATACGAGGGACGTTCAATAAGTAATGCCTCTGACCCACTTGCAGCTGTTTGATCTAGTTGAAATTTTGCATGTGCAATTATTTATATCTCTATAGATTAGGTGACAAATTACAGCTCTGGGCTAATTGTGGTTTCTGATTTACAGGTGTTTGAACTGAGTCAAGTGTGAAATGGAGCCTGTTGAGTGTCGAGCAGTGATCCGGTTGTTGTATTTGAAAGGACGCACACCACAGGAGACTTTTGATGAAATGAAAGTAACTTATGGTGATGATGCCCCATCATATGACCTTGTAAAACGCTGGCATCGTGAATTAAAACATGGTCGGAACTCTGTGGAAACAGCTCTCAGATCTTGTCACCCCCTTCTGCCATTGATGAGGCATCTGTCCGTCAAGTTGAGGCTGCCATTTTGGAAGATCGATGCATAACTATTCGCCAAATAGCCCATGAGGTCAAGATTAGTACCGGGTCTGTGGAAACTATCATTCATGACCATTTGCATATGCAAAAGGTGTCTTCCAGATGGATTCCCAGGTTGCTCATACCTTTCCAGAAGCAAGAACGCGTTGAGTGCTCGAGGATGAATTTGGAGATGTGCCAAGAAGATGAGTTAAAATTTTTCAAAAGACTGATTACACAGGATGAAACCTGGGTCCATCACTATGATTCAGAGACCAAAGCCCAGTCAATGCAGTGGATGCACCGTGACTCACCTCCTACAAAGAAGGCAAGGGTGCAGCCTTCCGCTGGCAAGGTCATGCTCACAGTCTTCTGGGACCAGGACGGAGTAGTGATGACAGATTTCCTGGCAAAGGGTACCACAATTACAGGAGCCTATTATGCTTCACTTTTGAGGAAATTAAGAGAAGCTATCAAAATCAAGAGGTGGGGCAAGCTCAGCAAAGGCATCCTCCTCCTGCAGGACAACGCTCCGGTCCACAACTCGCGTGTCGCCAGATCAGAAGCACAGGCGTGCTGCTATGAACTCCTCCCCCATCACCCCTACGCTCCTGACCTTGCACCCTCTGATTTTCACCTCTTCCCAGCCATGAAGTTGTTTTTGAAAGGAAAGCATTTCACAGATGATGCAGCCTTGATTTCTAAAGTCACGTCGTGGCTGGAGGACCAAGCTGGGGTCTTCTACAAAAACAGTCTCCAGCGTTGCATCAAACAATGGGAGAAATGCGTAACTCTGGGTGGTTCCTATGTAGGAAAAGACTAATAACTGTGCCAAGTTTCGTTGCTCTACTTCTATGGGAAGTGGGTCAGGGGCATTACTTATTGAACGTCCCTCGTATGTATATATATACATACATATAATATATATACGCACGCATATGTATATATAATATATATACACACACGTATATATATATATATATATACTTACATACATACATACACACAAACGCACATATATACATATGTATGTGTATGTGCGAGTGGTTGTCGTAAGTTCAACGTGCAACGTCATGACTTTTATTGGGTCATCCCTTGAATAATGCAGTTTTTCTATACTTTTATTTTTCAAAATCAAGAGAAGCAAAATACTTTTTTCTTTATCTAAAACATACTCTCTTTAATTGTCTAGAATGTTCTTCCATCTATCTAGTATAGTTGCAAGGGCCCTTTTCCAAAATTCGCTTGTCCTTGAACAAAAATACTCCTTAAGTACTGTTCTGACCCCGTCTACAGAATTCATGTTTTATTCGTCCAAATGGTTTTGTAAACTGCGGAACAAATGATAATCAGATGGGGCAATGTCCGCTGAATATGGTGGGTGGGGCTTCGTTACCCATTGAATCTTCTTAAGCTTTTCGAATGTTATCCACGCTGTATGTGGCCGAGCATTATCCTGATGGAAGAACACCTTTCGTCTTGAAAGCAAGGATGGTCGTTTTTCTTCTAGCGCTGACGTAAGTCGCTCTAGCTGCTCGCAGTAGAATTCTTTGTTATCATTTGGCTTGGGTTTAAAAGTTCAAAGTGGACTAAATCTTTCTTACCCCATGAAACAGATAAAAACACCTTACGTGGGTGAAGACATTCTTTAGCCTGGATTGCCGGTGATTCTCTTTTCCCTACTCATTGTCTTCGGCGCTTGACATTAGAGAACCCATTGCTCGTAACCAGTCACTAATTTTGTCCAAAAAAAGTTTCATTCGTGAGACGTGACACCAAAGAAGAACACACATTCACTCTCTGCGCGCGATTAGACTGGAAAAGTTTGTGAGGAACCCATTGACCCAATTTGCTGACTTTTCCGATGGCAAGCAGCTGTCGATGAATGGTTGAATGACCAAATGGATTCTTCTCTGCTAGTTTATCAACGGTTACGGTGGAATTTTGTCCCACCGGGGTTTGCAGGACGTCCTCGATGAGCTCTACAGGACAAGGCTCGTCTTCTAAGTTCTAGTTTCCGCCTCGGAATTTCTGGAACTGCTGCTAACATTGGTATACGATTACTGTCCGATCCTTATAACCTACATTAATATTCCTCGCACTTTCCGTTGCGTTCTTGTTAAAATCGAACTGCACTTTTCAAACCTTGTACTAAGAATAAGTACAAGGTAAAATTACTACCTACATTTATAGCAAGTTGAGGTAGGTAGTTTATTTCGTCCTCCATCGACTTTTAGTTCATGCAATTGAAAAAAGCCGCATAATTTATGGGATGACCCAGTGGAAAGCAGTTGTATAATGAAGAAAATTCAACGCTTACGTGTCATATTTGTACAAATACTGGAATTACAGTTTCTATTCTTCACGAAATTATAATTTAATACTTTCATTAATTGAGCTAAATTTCAGTGTATTACTGGTATTTATATAATCAAGACTAGTAGGAAAGAAAACCAAATGTAAAGGTTGAAAGTATTCCAGTGGCATGTTGAATGTGTGATGTGAATATATTAACACTAATGGATTTACTTTAATACATTTATGCTACATTACTTCTCAATAGGGAATCGATGAGTATGGAAATGAAGGTATGCAATACATTTATATATATATATATATATATATAATATATATATATATATATATATGTTATTTGTGTATATATATATATATATATAATATATATATATATATACACATACAAATACATACATATACATATATATATATAGAGAGAGATAGATAGTTATAGATTTATATACATATATATATATATATGTATATGTGTGTGCGTAATTTAATAATACGGTAAAGTTTAAAAGCTCACAAAGTGAAACAATGTGTACGCATATTCACACACCTGTATACGCATATGGATACTACTTCCTAGGATATAACCAAATATATTGGAAACATTAGGGCAGATATTTATGAATATGTTTGCATAACTGCATTTAAATATTTGCTTCTAAAATCATGTTACAATATAAGTGTCATCGGTAAATCAGCGTACAGTAATCTAACTATATTCTCTCATTCTAGTTAGAATACTATTATCGCAGGATATTCATATGGATTGTTGCTTAAAGTTAGTTAAGTATAAAAGAATGTTTGAACACATGCGTACACACGTACACGCACACACACACCAACACCCACACACAAATACACACATAAACACACACATTTGTATACACTCACAGTCACCATATATTAGAATGTACGTCTATGTATGTGAATAGAATTTCTGAATGAAACCTTAATTGAATGGCATTCTATCGATCTGTTCTCGCTCTGGCAATGGTTAATAATTAAACTACCGGCCTTAAACTGCATGCTGTAATTATGTAATATCGACAATATGCAACCTTAAAAATTGTGGATACCTTACATATTCTGTTGTAGTTTGCTCGGAAGTGTCGTAGTTGTTATAACATTGCGTAATATTGCAGTATGGATAGCGAAAATGTTATACCAGTGTAGGATACATCTGAAAACTGTGTGAGAACTACAAATGTGCGGTGTTATATTACATGTCAGGAGACAGTTGTCAAAAATATTATTTTAATATAGGTTATGTTGGTGTCACAAGACTATGTGGATACCAATACTGTTTCTATTGTGAAAAGAGGGGAATTGATGTTAAGGAATAATTTCAATTATTTCGAAAATAAATTATCCTGCCCCCATAAACTAACAGATATCAAAACGATGATGCACATACTGATTCTTAATTTGCTCCGTTCGTGTTGAATATGTACATATGTTTCGTTTCTGAAGAACATCTCATTTCAGACGGTGTACGTTGACAGCTTACTCGCCTCATAGATGTAGGAAGACGTTGAACCACCTGTGTTTCGTAGTGATTCAGTCTCTTTCGGCAAAGATTTTCAGGAACATTGTATCTAAACAAGAAGGACTGCTCGTTGAATTCAGTAAACAAATTATTTGCTGATACATGTTGATGTCTAGCCATCTGTTAAGCCGATGATAAATTGGAATGTCTCCGTTATATAGTAAGAATCAGTATTTGCCAGCAGATTTCATCGTGAATATGCCAATTACTGAATTCTATAAGCAGGACCAATAGTTCTTGTTTATATTTATTTACCCGAAAGTAGCTTTCACTGAAGAGATGCAACCAAATCAAAATCGAGTGGTTCAAAATGTCCGTACAATAAAGAGTCGGGTGTGTTGTCAACACATATCGTTTGAAACGAGAATGAGTTCTTCAAAAGCGAAATGCAACAGTGATTAAACTATTTCCGATGAAATCTGCCAGAACATATTAAGAAGGAATGTGTACATCATCTCTTAACAATTTCAGTATATCGGATTCCTTTCTGTTGTACACATTTGATTACAGTGTTAAAGGCGGAATATCTATATAGCCAGTTGGTGTCCTCAAAATAGAAGCCAGCTTATTACAGTTTACAAAAATGTAATATACACTGGATAATGATGCCTTTGATATTGCATATCTACATAAAAGCTGAAAGTGGTAAGGTCTAAAGCGTTTCTCATCATATGCTCTAAGGTGATGGACATTTCAATCAACTGGTTAACAGATACACATGTCTCTAAAGCTAAATTTACTTTTTTTTATATATAATGTATTAATTCATATGCACTGGATGTGAAATATAATTTTCTTAATATTCCCCGCACGTATAAAACATACATATACATAGATAAATACAAAATACACACAAATATACGAGTATGCATATATATATAGACGTAAGTGTGTATGTATATCATTGCTCAGCTTTATTTCAAGATATCTTGCCAATAGAGAGAGAGAAGAGAGAGAGAGAGAGAGAGAGAGAGCAGGTTTCTAACCTAGATATAAGGCACCTTCATTGGAATATCAACATCAACAACAGGTAATTTTGTATGTTTGTTTGTATGTATGTATGTATGTACGTATGTATGTATGTACGTATCTTTGTATGCATGCATGTATACATCTTTGTATATATATGTATCTATATGTGCAAATTTATGTTTTGCTATATGTATGTATGCTCATGCATATTGTTATATATCTAGACATGCTCATATATATATAAATGATAAACTTCTAGAAAGTTTTATAGACTTTTACAATTCTAGTGATTTGTAGTCATCGAATTAGCCTTCCATTTTCTGGTTCTGAGATGCCTAATTTCTCAAGATTGGTATTTAGACATATCTCATGGTCCCTGTATGTATACATGTATGTATGTATGTATGTATGTATGTATGTATGTATGTATGTATGTATGTATGTATGTATGTATGTATGTAGGTGTATGTAGGTTTGTATGTATACATGTATGTATGTATGGACACACGCACACATGCACACACTCATACAGATAAATGTATGGTTTCTAATATGTATAAATATATTTTACGTAGCACACATTCTCAAGTTGAGTATAATATCTGATGTGTATATATATATATATATATAAACATAAATGAATATATATATATATATATGGGGGATCGTGGCTTAGTGGTTAGGGTGTCAGCATCATGATCGTAAGATTGTGCTTTCGATTCATGGACCGGGTGACGCGTTGTGTTCTTGAGCAAAACACTTCATTTCACGTTGCTCCAGTCCACTCAGCTGGCAAAAATGAGTAACGCTGCGAGGGACTGGCGTCCCGTCCAGCTTGGGAACACATACGCCATGGAAACCGGGAAACCGGGCCCTTGAGCCTGGCTAGGCTTTAAAAGGGCGCATTTATTATATATACATATATACATATATATATATATATATATATATATATATATATATTATATATATATATATATATATATATATATATATATATATATATATATATATATATATATATATATATATATATATATATATATGAAGAAAGCTGCTTATTAATTAAGTATGTAAAAATTTAAAATACTTTTAATATGCTTTAAGAAAGCATTTATTAAAGGGTTCACCGTCTAGAAATACTTTTATAAATTTATGTTCTAAGAAATTTCATATAATTTCGATTTCTCAAATTTCTAGAATTTTTTAAACTCCAATTTCTAGCAAATTTAAATATTCAGTGCATTCACTGCGGAGTATTCCATTCTCGTTTCCAAAGTCACGTACTTTCTGTTTTAAGTTTTCATTCCCTATTTGGAAAACTGAGAGATTATTCCATTAACGTATACGTGATTTATTATTTTTTATTTTATTAATGTGTACGTAATTTATTATTTATTGAATGAAAAGTTTTAAAATCATTGTATAATGTTTGAACGCTGGATATCTGTTGAAGAGCCTAGAAAGTTGTGTGATTACTATTAGAAGACGAGGAGAAAAAAGTTACCGACAAATACTTGAAACGTATACCTCTTTCATAGTTTCCAAACACTCTGTACCACTAAACCTGTATATACACAAGCAAGTTGCTTGTGATACTCGCACACACACATAGATACAATTACACACAAATGAAAGGCAGTGAATGTGTGAGTTTGGTGTTCACTGACAAAACTTGTGCTGCATTACTTTTGCAAAGTTTTGTCATTAAACAGGTCGCGGTTTCAAA
Source organism: Octopus sinensis (assembly GCF_006345805.1). Classification (NCBI taxonomy): domain Eukaryota; kingdom Metazoa; phylum Mollusca; class Cephalopoda; order Octopoda; family Octopodidae; genus Octopus; species Octopus sinensis. The sequence continues at coordinate 147,985,950 of NC_042997.1, forward strand.
GCGATGAAAATATTTGACACAAATGAAATTGTAATGTTGAAATGAAACTGGTACTACTTGAAACAGAGGTACTACTTAAAAATAGGTGTAACGTAAAAAATATTTTGAATGTACGCTGTGTGGGCGTGTAAGGATACCCTAGCCGTAACCCTAAAATCTAAACTTAAAACTAACCCTCCCATTCATATCGTTACGTAGATGAATCGAGACCTCTGTATTTATTTATTTTTTTACCGAAAATGCTCTTTTGTTTTGAAGTGCAAAAAAATATTGGCCAAAATAGGTCCAGATTGGGATGATGAGCAAGGGGGTGTAAAACAAAAGAGTTTACAAAACTCTTTTCATACAAGGATGCCTACACCCCTTCATTTTGAAGGCTGTGGTTTTAAAGACATGAGGAAAATCCCTGAAAAATCTTCCCCACAAATTTCTTTATAATCATAATCTATGCCATTTGAAAGGGATTTGAATAAATTTTCATTGAATGATACCGATCTTCCTGAAAATTAAGAGAGAAAAAAATTAGATCGTGTTAATTTTCCAAAACTCTTCTCTCCACGCCCTCGGAAAAATTCTTTGTCATAAATCTCTATACATATTGAAGCCACAACATCTAAGCGGGATTTGTAGTAAATTTTATTAAAAAAGTATCCATTTTTCTGGATGTCATGAGACAATAAGTTTGGGGGCGTATACATCTGTAGTAGTGCCCTTTTCGTTATACGATTTTTTCATTTCATGTTTATTTCATTCATTTTTTGCAATGTTCTCTCCCCTCTCTCACACATACCCTGCAAAGCTTGGGCTGCTGAATCTATGTTGCTTTGAGAGGAAGGTAAAACTTGACAAACTGTTCTCCATCTGTTGTGGGACTACCGTGAAGTTTGTTTAAAAAAGAGAGATTATGACTGTGATAAAATAACGAAAGGAATAATTTCTAAGCAAGAAAGAAATAATTAGACATAAAATATAAAAATTATTAGAATTGGGAATCAAATATGAAAATATTTCAAGGGGCAAAAAGAAAACCGCCCTGTGGGGTTTTTTCTGCTAGTATATATAAATATACATATATAGATACAAACATATATACATACATACATACATACATACATACATACATAGAACTGGCACTCCATCGGTTACGACGATGAGGGTTCCAGTTGATCCGATCAACGGAAGAGCCTGCTCGTTAAATTATCGCACAAGTGGCTGAGTACTCCCCAGACACGCGTAAACTTAACGTAGTTCTCAGGGAGATTCGGCGTGATACAGAGCGTGACAAGGCTTTGAATAACAGGTACAACTCATTTTTGCCAACTTAGTGAACTGGAGCCGCCTAAAATACAGTGCCATGCTCAGCGCCTCGACGCACCGTCAGGTATCGAACTCCCGACGTTACAATCGTAAGCTGAATACCCTAACCACTATTATCTAAAGTATTGCGGAAAAAAACAAAGGTGAAACTCAGAGCTGACTACCAACATTTCATGACACACATACACACACACAAACACGGACGCACATGTACACACACGCACACACACATGCACACACACACAAACAAACACACACAAAGCTAAGCACACACACACACAAAGCTAAGCACACACACACAAAGCTGAGCACCAAGCTAAGCATAGAGAAACGTTCTCTAGTTTTGTCATGTCTATGTTTATCTGTGATTTGCATAACTATGGGGTATAAGAAATATCTACTGTAAACCACAAATTCTTTATTTGCTTATTGTTCGTGATATGCCTTCACACACACGCGCGCATACACACACAGACACACTGACACATACACACACCTACACTGCGCGTTTGTATATGTGTGTATGTGTGTGTGTCTGTTAATTGTTTTGGACTTATACTTATTCTTGTAAAAGTCTTTGAGGCCGTCTGTGGAATCTGTACTAATTACATCACGAAACGTTTGTTTTAACTTATGTTTCAGATTTTACAAAAATTCTTAAATTTGACATTCTAAATTACTGTTACCTCTTATAAAGTGTTAACCTTATCAACATATCTCTGCAACATGAGCACCGTCTCATCATCACCTGAATTTATTGAAATTAATTTCTTTGCGACAGTTCTTTTATTCTTTTATTTGTTTCAGTCATTTGACTACGGTCATGCTGGAGCACCGCCTTTAGTTGAACAGATCGACCCCAGGACTTACTCTTTGTAAGCCTATTACTTATTCTATCGTAGTCTTTTCTCGAACCGCAAAGTTACGGAGATGTAAACACACCAGCATCGGTTATCAAGCAGTGGTGGGGGTGACAAACACAGACACACAAGCATACACACACCCAACCATACACACACACTCACATATTCATACGACGGGCTTCTTTCAGTTTCCGTCTAACAAATCTACTCACAAGTCTTTGCTTGGCCCGAGGCTATAGTAGAAGACACTTGCCCAAGGTGCCATACAGTGGGACTGAACCCAATACCATGTGGTTGGTAAGCAAGCTACTTACCACACAGCAACTCCTGCGCCTTAACGATACTCTTTGAACTCCATTTATTCTATTAATCTATAACTACATTTTTGCAACTGCATTAATATTTACGCATGACAATCTGAGAAGGGAAGTATTTCTATTATAGAAAGTTGTCCTTTTTTCCGTGTTTATAATATTTGATGTTTATTTATAGATTGGGAATTGTAAGTCATTTGTTTCTTTTTTTTTGCGTCCATCTCTTACTTTGCACCTTATACATCCATTTGTTAAGTATAATACATATTTATTTACAAGCAGAATAAACTACATCTACTGAACTCATCACTTAAACATTAATACCTAGATAAATCTCCGTTGCAAATCGGATAATTCGACAACTAAATATTATATGTACGATTTGCCCATCTTATCTTAAAATTTTTCAGACACTAGTTTGGTGCTTCATGAATTACAATGAACGTCAAACTGGAGATATACGCTATAAAAAGAAGATATAAATGTACCTATCGCAGTGTCATATTTAATGCATATAGACGCAGATCTGGCTGTGTTATAAGAAGCTTGCCTCTCAACCATATGGTTCCGGGTTCAGTCCCACAACAACGTGGAACCGTAAGCAAGTGTCTTCTATTGTATCCTAGGGCCGATCAAAAGCCTTGTGAGACGGAAAGTGAAAGAAGTCGGTCATTTTGTGTGTGTGTGTGTGTGTGTGTGTGTGTGTGTGTCTTCGTGTTTGTTCTCTCACCATCGCTTGACAACTGCTGTAGGTGTGCTTACGTCCCCGTTACTCGGCGATTTGGCAAAAGAGAATGATAGATTAAATACCAGCCTTAAGAAATAGATGATTACTGGGGTTGATTCAGTTGACCAAAACTTCTTCAAGGCGGTGCCCCACCACGGCCACAGTCTAATGACCGGAACGAGTAAAATATTAAACATAAAAGTTATGTACCTATCTATGTAATCTATGTATCATACTCAACGTCTGTGTGTGTTGTGTGTATATATATACATATATACATATATATATATATATATATATATATATATATATATACAGACGTAGGAGTGGCTGTGTGGTAAGTAGCTTGCTTACGAACCACATGGTTCTGGGTTCAGTCCCACTGCGTGGCACATTGGGCGAGTGTCTTCTACTATAGTCTCGGGCCGACTAAAGCCTTGTGAGTAGATTTCGTAGACGGTAACTGAAAGAAGCCCGTCGTATATATATATATGTATGCATGTATGTATGTATGTATGTATGTGTGTATGTATGTATGTATGTATGTATGTATGTATGTATGTATGTATGTATGTGTGTATATGTTTGTGTGGTTGTGTTTGTCCCCCCCCCCAACATCGCTTGACAACCGATTCTGGTGTGTTTGCGTCCCCGTCACTTAGCGGTTCGGCAAAAGAGACCGATAGAATAAGTACTGGGCTTACAAAGAATAAGTGCTCCAGCATGGCCGCAGTCAAATGACTGAAACAAGTAAAAGAGAAAAGAGAGAGAGAGAGTAATATATATATATATACACCGCTGATATAATTCTCCGCGGTTTTGTTCAAGATAAACTCTATTATAGATATATAAAGCTTTTAAAACTGGAGAGAGGCGAAACATCGTTCCGCTGTTGCTAGCGAAGACATCAGATGCAATTTCGTTCTGTTGGGCCTTGTGAAAGACGTGTACTCACATACATACATACATGCATGCATATAAGATTTGTGGCCTCCAACAGAATAAACAGTGAATAATGCTTTTACTGCATCGCTTGGAGACTGAATCAATAATCCGTTGTACTGACTACCCGCACCTAGGTAGGTTTTCTGTTTCCCTCCGATCAATGTTGTAATTTGAAATGCAGCACGTCCGTAAGAGACTATATCTCAGAGGAAAACCGTAGTAACTTGCTCCTCATCGCTGCATGTACATTAAACATGATACATAGATGAGTATTTTAATGTCATACTGCTTCCATAGTACACACCAGATTTTACATACACATATGGTGGGAGACGTATATGCATGTGCGTGTGGATGTGATTTGAATCCAGGCATAGATAAAAATAATACTGCAAAAATAGAGAATGCTTAAATAGCCACGAAGTAAGACAAAACACCAGCAAATGATGTTATATTAATGGAAGTTTCAAGGGCTGAAAAAAGCATATTTGTGAAAAATACTCCCAAAACATTACATTCGATATTTCAAGGAGAGAAATGTACCTTTACAAGCGAAGGAATGCGAATAACATCTTGTTTATAAGAAGGGTGATGGGGAAGGTTTGAAAAAATACAGACACAGGTGCCTCTTTTCATTCCTCTATAAGTTATTTTGTTTTTCAAATGTTAGAGTCACAAGACTTTTGGAACATCTCAACGTCCAACTGTCGAGCGACGAACTAGATGTTCGTAATGACTTCTGTACTGTAGACCTCATATTAAATTCTAATATACGAGGGCTGTTGAAATGTTCTTGGCATTAAGGGTGTCGCGAAAGGCCTGGGTGGAGGCCCAAATTCCCGTGTTTTTTACAGGGCTTAGAATAAAATCATAACTGATCCTCTTCTTTTTTCTTTTACCCAAAGACAGGAAATTTTATTACCTTCTCGTAGCTTCTACAAGCGAAAAACCGGCTCTTGTTTTTTTGCGTCACCTTCGTCTATCATGGAAGTAACGCCGGTGATGTCGAGTTGAATGCAATTCTTAATTCAAGGATTTGTCGCACAATGCACGAGACATCCATGGGAAGCGACTGCGCTATGTAAAACTGATGTAGTTGCGTTCTTACCTCTTACTAGTGCTTCAGTGGGGGAGAATGTCAAACATGTAGATATCATCTCTTCAAAGGCTCTTCACAGCATGACTCGAAAGAGGCATTGGAGAGATTGGTAGGAAAGTGGTATGAGAAAGCTTCTAATAAACACTAATTTAGCAGAAAACAACGTACTCGTAGCAGGTCTCATACTTGTTAAGGATCAAACTGAGTGGACATACGTAGATCAGTGTTAGGGCTCAAAACAACCTGTATAACCTGTATAAAAACAAAAAAAAACATGCATTCCGAAAACGGTGAACAAAGCCAAATATTGGTAGGAAATGTTGAATTTGGTTAGGTAAAGAATTACAATTGTTTAGAACAGAATAAATAAATTGAGCATATCTAATAGGTCGTAATTCAAGAATGAAGTGGAGTAATGGAGTAACCAATGTGACCGAAGGCTATCGAAAGCAGAGTTTCCACTGGGCCAGAAACGCAATTAAGTGTGGAGTGGAAACGCAATTAAGAAAAGAGTGGAAACCGATTGTGGTTAACAATGTATAATTCTTCTCATAGTCTGGTGGACAGATCGATGTATTAAATGTATTTGATATTCTGTGTATATCGACTTGCCTAAATCGTTCGCCCTTATATTTACTTCTCTACCTGCTCAAGTTTAAATCTCTTGGGCGCTACGAAGCGTATTCTATACTACAGAGAATAATTGCCTCTAATATATATATATATATATATATATATATACATGTTTATGTATCATATACGGATATACATACACATCTACATACATACATACATTACAAACTCACACACTCACACACACTCAAATATATCAGAGTTATCTTAAATTTATTCCATAGTCTCTGAATTGCTTTCGGTATGGGACTATATTTAATTTCCTTCGCTAAACCGAAAAAAACATTGAGTGTAAGTTCAATGAATAAAATGATGTATTTTAAAGACTGAGTATTAATCCCATTCCAAGTCGTCAGTTTCGCAGTAAAGAAAATCTGTAATGAAAACACAAGGCAGAAGAAATTCCTCTAATACTTCGTTCGCAACAGATGTTTATAACTCATGAATTGGCTCGTGAATGAATCCTTTATTGATGACATACGACTGCTTTGCGATTCTAATCAGTAAGAAATATGTTTTACATTCTGTATTCATTTTAAAGAAAATTTTTTACTAAATATATACGATGTGTTAAAAATATGTTTTTCACAAAATATATATAATTAACTCAATTCTGAAACCATATTCCACAGATTAATTTCGTTGAAGGATTTTTAGGATATGCTTTAGTCAATCTAAACATCTTTATCTTGTATCAGCCATCTGAAATTACATGAAACTGACAATAAATACTGAGAATCCAGCTGTTAATTTCCTTATATAAATATACAAATCCCTAGGCTTGCCTTTTTTAATAATTAACGAGTATTTAATTGAATTATTACAAATTACGCCCAATGTATTCGCAAGAGTTGTAAAGGCAGAATTTGTGAGTTTTTCCATTTCTATTTAAACACATTCAAATTTGCTAACCTTCATGAATATTTTAATATTTTAATGTTACATACAATCCTAATGTAATTTATGATTTGTGCCTAATTAAAATAAATTATCAACATAAATATGGTGAAACGCGTTATTGTTTGTTATTCTATACCATTTGCTCCTCTGATACCTTAATACTTTCAGAAAATTCAGATACCCTATACACACACACACACACCACACACACACACACACACACACACACATACACACACACACACACACACACACACACACACACACACACACACACACACATATATATATATATATATATATATATATATATATATATATATATGTATATACATTTGAGGAGTTTCGTTATGGGTATGAAAATATATCATAAACAAATATAAAAAATGGAGAAGAAATGTCGAATCAGAAATAGATTTATTGCAAAACTGGATTCAATGCATACATACATTTCGAAAAACAATGCAAATGTGTAAGAAAGAAATTTTAGTCATAGTAATTATGATTAACTTTATATATATATATACATGTGAGGATGTGCGTGTGTTTGTCTATAAAATTAATCAAAGGACATACTATGTATGTTTACCTGCTGGACATAACAGCCAAAACTCTTACTTAAATCGCCAAAATGCATTGATGGTAACTACAGAAATCAACCGAAAGCAGATCGTAACGTACATTTAAGCATCTGGAGTCACGTGGACCAATTCCTGCATTGTCAAGTATAGCCTGAGCTTATTCAGCTCGCGTTACCGTGATGGAGACTCGCAACCTGTCGTTTTGAAATCATCGCCGCAACTGAATCGTTTTGCACCGACATCTTTGCAGCCACCAGTGTGGAAATAATTCACAGGAAATATAATCCTCGAAAAGTTAATTTGCTAAAATTTTCTCATCCCTCCATATTCTTCTATCCCTCTGCCTCTACCTCTCTCCTGTCTCTCCATGTGACCGGTGTTCGGCCGAGCCTGACCTTTCTTTCTTGGTTCGACTAACATCCGCGCAACATCTATATTCCTCCCCATGCCTCTCATCTCTGCCGTAAGGCTTCACTTCCACACATGCCAGCTTAATTTAATTCGTCCTTGGTCGAAAATCCTCTGTTGTCAATGTTCGGTTATTTGCATTTACATTTGTGTAACATTTCTCCGTTTTTTTTTTGTCCTTGTTTTCGTATACGTTCCTTGGTTTCTTCCAAGAAATCCAGTACTCTTAGCTTAATTTTGCCTTGAGGCTGTCCAGAGTGGAGCAAGCTCGAGTATAACCAGCAGAAATGGCGAATGTAATCTGGAACTCTACTGAAGAAAGAAAACTTCAAATGACCCGTCCTTGTTTTTTCTTTCCGTTTTTTGTATCATCTAACTGTCTGGACGTTTTGCTTTCTTGTCCCATTTTTTGTAGTTTTTACTGGGGCTAAAAACTACAGTAGCATCCACCCTTAGGGGTTAGCCATATTGAAATGGCAAAAATACGTCACGATGTGTTACCGCTACTGTATATAACTCACTTTGATATTTATCATTGTTTGATTTCACTTTTTCAATATCAGCGACAGTGGACGCTGGAAAAAGTATAAGTATTTGTGAAGGAAATCTAATTCTCGGCGACAACTATGATTGTCACACGCTGACGAGAGGTCAATACCTCGAAACTCGAGCCCGTGTGTATCATAAGTTGAAGACGGGAAGGATGACTTCCCTTTGCAAATACTGACAGGACACAGATAGTGTGTCTATTGCCAGCTGGAGGAGTGTGTCCTCCTGGGGCTAAAAACTACAGTAGCATCCACCCTTAGGGGTTAGCCATATTGAAATGGCAAAAATACGTCACGATATATATATATATATATAGACGTATATATATTTATACACATACGTATATATATGTATATATATATATACATTGTATAAATATATTTATATACATATATACATATATATATATATATATACATATATACATATATATATATATATATATATATATATCTATATACATACGTATATATATATCAATACACAATATATTTTCCATATAAATTAATGTACATTTAAATACAAAAAGCGGTGACCCTTAACACGCCGCCTTACATGCTAGAAGGAGCAGTCAAAACGTCCAAACCACAGTTAAGAGCAATCTCGAAGGTAATGAAAAATAAAAATAAACCATGTTTTACAGCCAGACTTAGGTTTCGAATTTTACTTAGTAAAATAAAATAACTTGCTAGGCGAAGTTCTAATTAGTGGGTACGCCCAAATTATATGTTAATATAATTTTAGAGTGTTAATATCCACTCCTTTCTCGAATATCCACCTTTTAGATATTCTGAAACGATATGCCTACCGTAGATGTTTCAGTAACTCTTTGTATTATAGCCAGCTGTTCTTTTTACTTCGTTGTAGCCGATGTCTCATGACTCATGAAAAACTAAGCAAAATATACAAATAAATAAATAAATAAATACCTCTAGTATCCTTTCCGTTTGTAAATTTAACCGACCTTTTACCGTTTAAATGTATTAAATTTAATGACGAAGAGAATTGGTTAGTACAAATCCTGCAGCGTAACTCTGCCGTAGTTCAACCCTATTTGGCTATGTATTAACTCTTCAAATAACTAAAAAAATGTTTGCATGAATTCTCTCATTACACCTATTTGTAAAAGAGTCACTTCATCTCTTCTCAATAAAGGAAGACTGAGTAGATATAATTAATTATTCAATTGTCGTTCTAGGATCAGCAAAGCTTACTTAGCCCTTCGTACATGCACACCTCAACTGACTGGTTCACAAACCCATGTGTTCCCCTAAGGCTAGATATATTTTCGCATGTACTCTATGATGCGAAGTAAAATTTTCATCTGAGAGGAACTTCCTAATGTTTTCGTTTACCTATACACACAATAGTAATTTAATATTCAAGCTAGATGCCAAGAAAATGTTAAATATGCAAATTGGACTATCCACTTTACTTCAGCTATTAAAAGTAAATGACTCATAAACATTGTGTTCGTGTGTATTTAAGGACGTTGTACAGCTACAGACGAAACTCGATGCAGAATTGAAATGTGCAGCATTTACAGATGTTCCGTATTTTGTAACATTGACACCCAATGTAACGTACGGCAGTATGTTACATTGGGTGCAAAAAATGTAATATACAGCAATATTTTACATTGGATGTAAAAGTGTGGAATAAAAATCTAAAGATAAGTTGTATAGCACATTATAGCAGCAAGACGATATATTAACGCACACACATACACACACACACAAATATATATAATAATACAATCATGTACAATAATACCTTATAATCGTAGTCGGATTCAATGTTGGAATGTTCCTCATAATTATACACACAAAATCTGTTGAACATTATCTCAAATATCTCTCATGTCGTTTTTCTTTTAACACATTCAGATTCCAGTAAAACAGTAATGTATAAAGTACAGCGTTCGATATAATATTTCAGATACTTCAAACTAGTACACCAGCATGGTCGCAGTACAGAAACGGAATCCCGTAAATCAATGAAATAGTAGGCAGAATGCTTTCCTAAAATTTTCTTAATAATTCTGTATAAAATCACAATGTTTGTATGGTAAGGCAACGTGACTCAGCATATATTTCTACATAACAATACTTATATTTTTTATCATCTGAAACATCTTAATCTGATTCTATATGTTGTCCAGTGAGATGTCGTTAAAGTACTACGTCTAATTTTCTCGAGTAAACGACGAACATACTGAATATAAAATGCAACGAATAAACCGTAATATTTTATCATGTCATTATTATTCCTACCACAAACCATCAATGGCAGTAAAGGAATTGCTTGTAAGTAGATGTAATGAGAAGGAAGGACGTAATATATTTCTGCATCAAATACTTCGTTTATAGTAGAAATTTACACCTTATGAATTGGCTCGTAAATACAAGGCTTATTATTGGTAGATGACAGCTTTACTTTGCTAATCAGCAACATATTTAACTTGGCACAGTTTTTATACTAAACAAGCCTGTTGTTAAATATAGTCGATGTCGCACCAACATATGTCTTTCATATATTAATATAATTAACGTCATTCTGAAATCATATACAGTAGTTTGTATGTGTTCAGGGATTTCGAGGGATATAGTTTATTTATTATAAGCATATCTTTATCTTGCATCTGCGTTCTTAAATTACATAAAACTGACAATAAATACTATAATTTCAGCTGTTCGTTTTCTTTTCTAAATGTTATTCATCTCCCTAGGCTTGGTAATATTAGATTCTTAGTGAGCTTTTATCAATTATATAACAACAATTTGATTGAATTTGTGTGCAAATTATACACAATTTCTTCGTAAGTGTATGCATTGGGGAAGATGTGTGGATCCGCCGAGCAGAATTTGTGACTTTATTACTTTTTTCTGTTCATGCCATTCTAATTCTTTTACACCACAAATGCCTTTGGGATTCTTGAAATGCTCCATACCATTTCAATAAATTTGAAATACCTAATAAAAGATAAAATAAAACAATATATATAATATAAACAAGCTATGTACGTCAGACTTTAGCAACGGACTTCCTTACAAAATTTCCCTATTGTCAGTCTTAATATTTTGATCTGTTTAACTTTAGACTAAAACAAAACTAAACTAAACAATGTAACATCTATATAGCTCACAATACTGTTTGAATTTCTTAACACATCTCGTGAAGAGCAAAAGGAGAAAAAAAAAGCGACAATGAAATTTTTATGACAAAGTTTTAAGGTGATATTTGTGTCTAATTTTTAATGTTTACGACGAATTACTTTTTCAAGTCAAGTCAATAAATAATCTTGAATATCAGAAGTGTCACTAATAAAACATATGTGGGAAATATAATGGGTATTTAATGTTTTCTTTTATCATTTCGCTGCTATTTTATAATTACCGAATACTTAAAGCTGGTTCAAAAAGAAAGTCTTTCAATTTCTGTACACACACACACACACACACACACACACACATATATATATATATATATATATATATATGAGTTACAAGTATTTTTGTCTGTGGAGACATATTTTTGTAGAAAAAGGAAATAGTAGTCCTTTGGCTGCTAAATCTAAAATGTTCGGTATGTGGTCTAGGAACTTGTTGAAAAAACCTTAATGTTAAAATTATGTAAGTTTTTACCGAATATCATCCTTTTCCATACCGAAATACTACCAGGTGAAATTTGTTGATTTTATTAAATCAATTATCTTTCATCCTATATCTGTAATGAGTATATATACATATATATATACTTTGTCATAAAAATTCCATTGTCGCTTTTTCTCCTTTTGCTCTTCTCGAGATGTGTTAAGAAATTTAAACAGTATTGTGAGCCACACACACACACACACATACAGACACACACACACACACACACACACACACACACACACACATACATATATATATATATATATATTATATATATATATATATATATATATATATATATATATATATATATATTCATATATTCCTTTATCCTGTTATTCTTTTATATGTTTCAGACATAAAGTCGTGGCCATGTTGATGCACCGCCGGTGTAATCACCTTTTAATTGCTCAATCCTATGCGATTGGATTTGGTGAAGGAGGGAGCTCGACACTCCTGCCCTCTTTTGAATTTACTGCTTTGGTATTGATTCATCTGGGATCTTGGATAGTAAGATGCCAAGTTGTTTTTTGAAAACAACTATCCCCACTAGCAGTGCGTCCTTGGATCGCAAACTATTGCAGTACATGGTTCTCATCTCAGATGGGGCAACTTGGGACCATTGGATCCATTGTTTCTGCTCTTAAAAGGATTTTATCCTTTATATATACTGTTCAGTATTTATGTGTTGAAAAAATATATCTTTCTACATCTTCGACAATTCCTTTCAACGCTTCAAAAACAAACTTATATTTGTTTACATATGACGTTATATTTATATATATAAAGTGATATAATATGATATATATACGAGGGGCGTTCAATAAGTAATGCCTCTGACCCACTTACAGTTGTTTGCAATTATTTATATCTCTATAGAGTAGGTGTAAAAGTACAGCTCTGAACTAATTGGGGTTTCTGATTTACAGGTGTTTGAACTAAGTCAAGTGTGAAATAGAGCCTGTTGAGTGTCGAGTAGTGATCTGGTTTTTGTATTTGAAAGGACGCACACCACGGAAGACTTTTGATGAAATGAAAGTATCTTGTGGTAATGATTCCCCATCATATGACCTTGTAAAACGCTGGCATCGTGAATTCAAACATGGTCGGAACTCGGTGGAAATAGCTCCCGGATCTGGTCGCCCCGCTTCTGCAATTGATGAGGCATCTGTCCGTCAAGTTGAGGCTGCCATTTTGGAAGATCGACGAATAACTATTCGCCAAATAGCCCACGAGGTCAAGATTAGTACCGGGTCTGTAGAAACTATCATTCATGACCATTTGCATAGGCAAAAGGTGTCTGCCAGATGGATTCCCAGGTTGCTCACACCTTTCCAGAAGCAAGAACGCGTCGAGTGCTCGAGGGTGAATTTGGAGATGTGCCAAGAAGATGAGTCAAAATATTTCAAAAGACTGATTACACAGGATGAAGCCTGGGTCCATCACTATGATCCAGAGACCAAAGCCCAGTCAATGCAGTGGAAGCACCGTGACTCACCTCCTCCAAAGTAGGCAAAGGTGCAGCCTTCCGCTGGCAAGGTCATGCTCACAGTCTTCTGGGACCAGGACGGAGTAGTGATAACAGGTTTCCTGGCAAAGAGTACCACGATTACAGGAGCCTATTATGCTTCACTTTTGAGGAAATTAAGAGAAACTATCAAAATCAAGAGGCGGGGCAAGATCAGCAATGACATCCTCCTCCTGCAGGACAACGCTCCGGTCCACAACTCGCTTGTCGCCAGATTAGAAGCACAGGCGTGCGGCTATGAACTCCTCCGCCACCCCCTACTCTCCTGACCTTGCACCCTCTGATTTTCACCTCTTCCCAGCCATGAAGTTGTTTTTGAAAGGAAAACGTTTCCTAAATGATGCAGCCTTGATTTCTGAAGTCACGTCGTGGTTGTCGGACCAAACTGGGTCGTCTACAAAAACGGTCCCCAGAGCAGCATGAAACGATGGGAGAAATGCGTAACTCTGGGTGGTTCCTATGTAGAGAAAGACTAATAACAGTGCAAAGTTTCGTTGCTCTACTGCTATGGGAAGTGGGTCAGGGGCATTACTTATTGAACGCCCCTCGTATATATATATATATATATATATATATATATATATATATATATATATATATATGTATATATATATATATATATATATATATATATATATATATATATATATATATATATATATATATATGTGTGTGTGTGTGTGTGTGTGTGTGTGTGTGTGTGTGTGTGTGTGTACTGCTTTACTTTTAAGCTTCCACATTTCATTTATATGCATCAAGAAAGCCATTGAGCGCACACGATTTTCGTTGACTTTTTCATAATGGGGATATTTATTAGTTGGATTAGAGCCTGTAACACAGTACGCTGCATGAAGAGAACGCTGGTCTCAGGTAGATTTCCAGATTTCGTATTTCTGGAGAGAAATCTTTGCTGTTTACAGAAGGGGTTAGAAAAAGACTAAGGTAAAGAGAAATAGTGCTTGCTTAGTCTGGTACAGAGCCTGGTAATTCAGTGATGAAAGACAAATGTCTTTCATCACTGAATTACCAGTATCGTATCTGTAGCCACAGGAAAAGCGTACATTTTTGCAAAATAGAGAGTTCACTGTATTACAGCATGAATGGTTGTTAATTAGTAAGACTATATGTGTTGGAATACCGATGAAATGTTTACTCGTTTCAGTTGCTTCATACCCAGTTAAGCCCACACACCTCATATTTGTGCCGCACTCACGCACTAAAGGACTTCAGTATTTGTTCACATTTGAAGTACACAATGCGGGCTTTGCTTTGTGTAATGTTTGTGTCACCGTTTTATACCAAATATTGTAAATCTTATCAACTCATAATAGTTTTAGTCTTGTATTTCCGTGTTTCACATTGGCGCAATTTTCTTTAGTGTGTCTATTATTTATCTAGAGAACGAATTTTGGTAATGCTGAATGGGATTAAGTTGTCATTGCACACTTAGGGAATGTTATCAAGCCTTCTGTTTAATAACAGTTATGCGTGACTTGTCAGTAGTTTCGATATTGAATCTTGATGACGCCTCCCTGAGAATGGTATTTTTATAAGCAAAGTTTCGTATTATTTGCACAGGATGTGTGTTTAAATGCAATAGCCAGATGGCCAATGAATAACATAGTATGTCAGAATCATTAACTGTCTAATAATACTTGTGATCCATAACAATTTCACCAAAATCAGCTAAGGATTTTACCTCGATTAAAATGTGCAATTACTTGGCAAAATATACGCATGCATGTAGCTTTCTTAATTATTCGACTTCTTCCTTAAAAGAAGGAGCTCGTTTCTAACAAAGAAAGAAAGCGCTTCGCTGAAATTTGAATAACAAGAAGGATAAGTGTTACCTGTTTAATTTTCATCAAAGTCACATATATTTTATGTTCTGGTTATATTTTTAATTTGTAGTATACCTCCTAAATGGTCACTTTCTTTGCTTGAAAAGCTTAGCTTTCGTGATTGTCTCATAAAAAATTGCTAATGACAGCCAAGTGGCTGAGTGGTAAGTAGTTTGCTTCCAAAGCGCATAGTTCCAGTTTCAGTCCTCCTGCTTAGCACGTTGACCAAATGTCTATTACTAAATCCTCGGACCGACGAAAGCCTCCTGATTGGATTTCTTGCACGGAATCTGAAAGAAGCACACCGTATATATATATATATATATATATATATATATATATATATATATATATATATATATATATATATATATATATATATACACACACACAGATATATATATATTACATACATACATACATACATACATACATACATACATACATACATACATACGTATATATATTTATTTATTTATTTATCAGTTGCATCTCAAAGCTGTGCACATCCCGGGACACCACTGTTTTGTGACACTATTATTGAGAGGGAATTTGATGTCACTACCCTCATTTGCACCTCCTGTCGCGAGGTAGGTTCACCTGGGATTCTCGACAGAAAGAGAACGAGTTTGATTTGAAAACACTTACATCCACTTTGTGTAGCTCCCTCAGGCTCGTTGGGAGAATATTAAACAGTTGTGGGCCCCTGAAACACAGACTGTTGCAGTAACTGGTCCTGATACACGACGGCACTCTGCAGTGGTGACCCAACATTCTTAACCAACCAACCAAATATGAAACATTTTGTTGCACAAGGCGTCTCCATCTTTCCTTCAACTTGAAAATACCCTCTTTACAGAATAGAGGTGGTGTCATGGCAAATAATTCATCAAGCTATCTTTTTACGTCATCTAAGGAATTGAAACTTTTACCATTAAGACTATTCTGCAGAGACCTGAATAAGTGAAAATCCGAAGGAGCAATATCTGGTGAAAACGGAAGGTGGGATAACACATCCCAGCGGAGCTGCAGCAAATTTTGCCTGGTTCCCAAAGCATCAAGTGCCGAAAATGAAGTTTCTTATCTTCCATTTTAAAGGGTTACAGAATTAACACAGGTTATAGGAACATAAATCTTCTTCCACGAAAAGGTAGCTTAAGCTCTGCTCTAAATGGAGGTGTAGTCAAATCCTATTTTATGGACTCAACCATGTTTTAAAATAAGTCGAAATGTAAGCTACTATAAATCGGCACGAACTTTCCGGACAACCCAACACATACATACATATATATATATATATATATATATATATATATATATGCGTGTGTGTGTGTGTGTGTGTGTGTGTGTGTGTGTGTGTATGTGTGTGTGTGTGTGTTTTCATGCGTGTGTGTGAGTGTGTGTGTGTGTGTACTTAGAAACATTCTTTATCAATGTTAACCGTTTAGCACAAGCATTGAACTACGAGATTCTGTTTTATGATTACAATAGCAACGAGCTTTTATTTATGACACTACAATCTAGTTGGTAATTGACATTTAGTATATCAGTAAATTGGAATGAGATATTAATTGACCGAAATTATATTCAAATACGTCAGTCAATGAAACAATGGTTATCAATGCATTAATGCATTCATATACTTTGATAAGAGCATATTATTAAATATATTTGCGATCATTATAAAATATAACTTTCAATTTATTCTACGGGAATCTAAGTAAAATTTGTGATTACTTATATCTATTTCCCCTGGGATGGAAGATGTTGCATATTGCTTCATTAAAATTGATATTTTGAGTAAATGTTTCGATTCCATGCAGAACAGAACATTTTCTCATTATTGTCTCCAGCCCATCGCCCACCGAATGAAGAGGGAGCAGATAGGGATCTATTATATTTTCACTTGATGTTAAAAAAAAATAGCAGATATATCTGCTGCACACCACAACGTTGTTTATTATGAGAAAATATAGAATGGTATACATACACAGAAAAGGCAAGAAAGACAGGGGTGGGATACTTTTAACTATAGGACTGCTAGACAAGAGCTGATGTGTGTTTACACAGCTACTAAAAATTCAGATCTTATGAAAACAAAAAGGGAATTAGTTGTAAACAGAATAAGCTGGCATAAAACCAAAGTCTTTTAAATATTGTTAGTATAATGGGCTGTAGCGTGAGAAATATTCAAGTCCAAACATAGACCCATGCAAAAAACAAAAAGAAAAAACTACATTTGTGTTGTAACATTTATATGTGATTCATATATGTCAATGTTTGGTTTTCTTCCGATTATGTGAATTATTATAAGGGATGCACACACTGCTAATAACTATACTGGAATGCATATTCGTATACACACACACAAACACACACACACACACACACACACACACACACACACACGCGCACGCACAAACACACACATCGATATACTACACACACATCGATATACTACACACACAAATATTATTGCGAAACAAGATATATTTTATCAAACAGATATTTTGCATATTTTGACCTACTCCTTATGGCAGATATCGAGCTGATAGTAATTCCGATATAAGAAGTTGATTTTTTTCTCAGTGAAAATTATTACTACGTTGTGATGATATCCAGCCATCGCGTAAATATAAAGGTGGCTTAATTACAGTACAGCAATGCCCCGAATGTTTTTACGTTTATATTTCATGCGAGATAAAAAATATTGCAATATTTTTACGATAGAATTATTACAGAAATTTGCAAGGAATGACTATTATTATGAATAGAAATCACCTAGCACTTTTCCTCTGGAGCTCATTCGCTTGATTTGAGTTTCTTGCTAAAAATGAGGGAATTGTTAACCATATACTCTGCTTTTATTAAAATTACTTCCTAATGACATTTTATACATGTCAAAATAAAAGGGGAATATATAATAAAACCAGAGTGGCGTAACTTGCCCTGTAATTTATAGAACATGTGTTCCTGAAAGAAAACATGCTGTCATCACTCTACATTTGACTTGCATAACCTTTTCTATTGATCTCCTATTCTCATCATGATGTTAACATGTTCTGTAGGTATATGAGTCCACACGTATCGTCACAAAATGCACACATGCAAGCATTAACACAAAGACGGAGATACATCCCATATGTATGTTTTGTTGTCATGTATGTGAGTGTGAAGGAATGTGAACTCATGTGTAGTATCAAACAGGTAAGCTATCTGTCCTGTAATTTCCTACTCCATACCACACGTTTCTGGGATGTCTTGCTTTGCTTATTTTTAAAGTAATTTCGTATGAAGAGCTTCAACAGAGAGAAACGTTATCATTACACACTGGACATATTTATACACACATACACAGGCTAGTGCATTCACATATTAGCTTAAAAGGTTACATCAACACATTCTGTTCCGGAATAGCTGCCCATACATGTTTAATATGTTGGATATGTCACCAATTCACTTATACACCTAGAAGCATTAATAGCCAAAGAGGTTCTCAACTGGCTGAACTTTGACGTGCGGCGCAAGATAATAATGATCGAAATGATAACTTTTAACATAATGCATAAATACACCTTATTGATATAATCATTATCACATTCACTACGTGCGATATCATACATTATTGCTGGCGATATCTTAAGAAGCCAGTTCTGGAATAAGTGATAATCAACCTCGTTGGCTTTTGAACTCTACTTAATAATTAACACGTAGCACTCTATGACTGACAGATTCATTGGCTCAACTGCACATGCACACACACACACACACACTTACATACACACACATACGCACACGTACACACATACATA
The DNA here is from genome assembly GCF_006345805.1 of Octopus sinensis. Taxonomy (NCBI): domain Eukaryota; kingdom Metazoa; phylum Mollusca; class Cephalopoda; order Octopoda; family Octopodidae; genus Octopus; species Octopus sinensis. The sequence goes on from NC_042997.1 coordinate 148,005,123, forward strand.
CTTATGTGAATGTCTGTGTGTATGTGTGTGTGTTTTATTTGAGCGAATGTATACAACATATTCTGTAGTGATACGATAAGCAGAAATCGCTATATCTATGTGCAAAAGAGTTTTGACGATTATATTGACCCCGGTTCTTGATTGCAACTATATGATTGATCTCGGAAGAAAGAACAAATTTGAATTCAGCGAGGTTTGAAATGAGAACATAAACACACGTACTTCACTCCGTATTTCACTCCGATCACCATGTTACCGATTCTTTCATTCACCATCCTGACTATGAGATTTAGCTGCCATGAAAATATAACACATGAATATATAGTGATATTTCCTTATCCTTTTCCATCAGTGCGTAACCGATTCTGTAGATCTACGTTCAAAAGCATGCCGGCTTTTACCAGGCTACCTATAGAGGAATATATTACAGTATAATACCAAATATGTTCTCGTTTGTAAAGCCGTCGTGGGGCGATTTGAGGCCATTTAAATGCTAATTCTAGCAGATTAAAAAACAACACAGAGGTCAGTGGTGGTTTTTGATAGTTTGTCTACAAGTTCGCAAAAACCGCAAAATGTTTGACTAAATACATAACTATTACTTTCCTCTTTCACTTCATTCTGAGGGGATCTGTCATTTGAGCCGATTCAAACTGTTATCATGAAATGCAATCAAACCGAAACGATAATCTGTCTTACTTTCCTACAAAACCGACATTATTTTAAATGAAAAGAAAAAGAAATATCATTAATAATAAAAAAGAAAACCGAAAACCATCGATGAAAAAGAGAAAACAAATGACTTCCGTAGTTTTCTATGGCTCATATCTTAATAGTACTGTTATTTTAATGATCGATATAAACGTTTTCTTTAAGGATTACCATTAAACTCTATTGTAAACACGTACACTTTTCTACAGGAAGTTCCATAAATGCCAACGTTTACACGGAGAGCGGACAACAATAAGTTTCTTCGTCTTAGTCTATCCCGCTCTTCGTGGACCATAGCTTCAAAGAAGATCTCCAACCAGCAATGTCGTAAGCTCCTTGAGCCTGCTCCCAAGTTAATCCCACATATGTCAGATCATTCTTCCTATTCCTCAGATAAACCTTGACAGGCTTACCTCAGTTAATACACCACCTTACACAATATTATACACCCTGATATTTCGTAAATCAACAGAACTGTTAGGAGTGTTAGAGTATCAAACGCCACACCATTCAGTCGCATATTTTTATATTCCGAGTGAGGATAATGTATTAATTTTGCTATTGAACCTTCCGGATGTGATAAAATAATTACCAGTCATCTAATGGAATGGAATTAATAACTTGTAAGCTTTCCTAAAATGTCTGACTTTATGTTAATCTTAGAAACAAATTATCTATAATAATACACACATATGCCTTTTGCTGAAGAAACCATACAAACCATATAACAATAAACAATCAAAATTTCTCTCTTAATATCTCTGTTGTATTTCTTTAGAATAGATAAAAATATGATGAGGCTCGATTATAATTATTTTCATTAAGAATTATAGTGGGAAACAATAACATAAAAACAGACAAAAACGTACAATATATTCGTTAAAGTTAAAATTTTTCTAAGATACGATAAAGTTATTGCTGACGCAAGCATTGTGTAAAAATTAAAAGCTTCACTCCTAGAATCCCTGAAGTAATTGCAAATATTCTTCGTAATTTAATAAAACCACAGATAATTGATTTTTTATATAGTTTCTGGTTTTTATTTTATACAAAATTCTCTAATATAGTTGTGTTATGATAGAGAAATATTCCACAAAGTGTTGTTGTTGTCGATTAGTTCAGGCGAATAGCTGCGCAACTCAACACCTTGTTAAATGCCGACCAAGTAACACCAGAGTGGTTGACATTGGGTAGGACAGTGCTGTGCTTGAAAAACATCGATAAAGGCAATACCGTAGAAAATCCCATGCCGATATCCTGTTTGCCACATGAGCAGTAGGGTTGAAGGCGTAAGTACAGAGATACGAAGGATCAACTCCTGATAGACAAAACTGTACTTAGAGACTCTAAGAAGAGGAAAATTAACTTAGCCATCTCATGAATCCACTATCGTATAGCGTACGATGTGATCTCACATTTTTGGATTATGGAATGTATGAACCTATTTGGAATTGCATCGAATATTGAGCGATTGCTTGAAAAAAGAATGGCGAATTGGAGGACGGACCTGACAGCATACAGAAGAAGTTTAGGGACAGTAGAAATTTAGAGGGGCATCTACCAAGGGGACTGCCTGTCCCCACTAATCTTTTGTACTGTGCATGATACTACTGACACTGATCCTAAGGAAAGCAAAAGCTGGGTATATATTCAAGAGCCATCAACAAAAATCAACCATTTGTTATTCATTTATGACCTCAAACTTTGTGGTAAAGATGAAGCCCATGTCAGTTCCCTCGTTGATACGGTGTATACTACCAGTGCTGATATCAGAATGGAGTTCGGACTGAGAAAGTGTGGTGTGTAAGTCTTGAAGACAGGCAAAATCAAATATGTGGACGGGCTAACGATACCGTCGGGGGAGGTTATGAAGCAGATAGAAGTGACGAGCTATAAGTACTTGGGGATTTTGGAAATGGATAAATTGATAAAGAAACAAATGACAGAAAAATTTAACGTGGAGTACTTGCGCAGACTCAGACTGATACTTAAGTCGAAATTAAACGGACGGAATAAGATCGAAGCTATCAACACCTAGGCGGTTGCACTCCTTAGATAATCGCACGGACAGTAGTCGAACTAAACATCATAAACATCATAGACAAAAAGAATCGGAAGTTGCTAACTAGATATAGGTCACTCCACCGAAAACGTGACACAGACAGCCTGTATGTATCCAGATAAAAAGGGGAAAGTGGAATTAGTGGATGTGAACACAGCATTAAAGCAGAAGAAATCAACATAGCATGGTTTGTAAAAAATGCCACACTGGGAACAGTGATAAAATATCTCGAGAAGTACATGAAACAAATAGGGGCTGCAATAATGGTGGAGCACTTGCAGAAAGCAGCACTGCTTGGAACCGCCCGAAAACTCCGGAAGGTGCTCGAATTAAGAGGTGTCACCTTAGTTGTTTGGAATTTAACAGCTGACATAGTAGCTCATCTCCTGCGTTAGAAGCTGTGCAAAGGCAATAATAATAAAAATAATAATAATAATAATAATAATAATAATAATAATAATAATAATAATAATAATAATAATAATAATAATAATGATAATAATAATAATAATAATAATAATAATAATAATAATAATAATGATGATGATGATGATGATGATGATGATGATAATGATGATGATGATGATGATGATGATGATAATAATAATAATAATAATAATATTAATAATGCTGATACTCTGGAGGATAAGGAAGAAGAGTAAGAGGATTCTTATTTTTCACAGGAGCGTCAACTGAGGAACAATTACAAGGAGTAGTTATCATTTGTGGGTTTATATAATATCGCCGAGTAAAAGGAAGTAGATTGGAAGAGATTTGATGCAAATATACATAGTATATACACAATATATCAAAATATGAGCGTTATAGTACTTTTGTTACAGGACGTCCCCCACCAGGTTCAATCAAAGAACCCGACATAATCAAAATAATCCAGACCACGAGGGACAATAGCCATCCTCCAGCTAGAGGTCTATAACCTACACATTTATGCTGAGATTAGTTCCATTGACTCTAATAATATTCAACACAATCACCCATCTTTTGAGAAATTCACCAACAAAATTTTAATATAACAATATCAATAAAAAGAACCATAATAATAATGGTTCGAAATTTTTCCACAATGGGGAGGGGATTAATCGATTGCATCATCCTCAGTGAACAACTGGTACTTATTTTATAATCTCCGAAAGGATGAAATGCAAAGTCAACCTCGGCTGAATTTGAGCTCTGAATGTAGCGACGGGTGAAATACCGCGAAGAGTTTCGTCTACCATGCTAACGATTCTGTCAGCTCGCTGCCTTAAAGCCAGCTTGTCGCTTTAACAACGATAATAATCTTTTCTAATCTAGGCACAAGGCCCGAAATTTTGGGGGAGGGGCCAGCCGATTAGATAGACACCAGTACGCAACTGGTACTTGATTTATCGACCCTGAAAGGATGAAAAGCAAATTCGAGCTCGGCGAAATTTGAACTCAAAACATAAAGACAGACGAAATACCGCTAAGCATTTCGTCCGGCGTGATAACGTTTCTGCCTGCTCACCGCCGTACAACAATAATAATAATGCTACCATAAGTGTTGAGCGTAATGTAGCAGAGCGGAGGCAATTCTACGATGAGTTTCTAAGCTTTATTTCCATAATTTTACGCATTGTACGATATACAGTCATGTGAAACTGAACTTCATTTCATCTTACATGTCAATATAAAGACGCATGATTATGTAGAAAAGTTGATTACTACATCACAACCACCTCGTTTCTCTTCCTAAGCATCTCCATATCAAAGTATTACTGCTATTACTTCAAGCATGCTTGAGATAAATATGTTATGTGGATGCAATGCAAAATGAGCGTGTTTTGCTTAAATTGTTTCATCTTGTTCTTTTCTTGAAATTGTTCAAACAGAAAAATACGTTGAATTTACATCTCTTTTACTTCTCTACTTTCCTGTTTCTACTTCAATACATTTCTGAAGATATTATATTTAATTGTACATTTTAAAATAATATATACTACATAATGAAAAGAAATTTTCAAAGAATCATGATACATGTCTAAAAGAATCACGTCAAATCAAATTTCTTTTATCATCCGAACCAGTTTAATGACACTCGTATACATTTCTCTTTCATCTATGTTTCCATTAGAGATAATTTGGGCGCTATCAATCTTGAAATTGGTTCAGTCATTAGAAGTCACTTTGTTCAGTAAAATGAATCTATTTCTGATACTTGAATTAGATACACACGAGGTAAACAAACATTGAATCCATTCAACGTGATGTTTTATGTCAAGATTAAATTTGGTTAGTATCTCTCACATCACCCATCCTTCTGGATTGCTACATTACTTCTAGAAATTGCGGAATAACGTACTGTCATTAGTCGTGCACAGTATCATTTCTGTTTTCTGTGAGATCTCATAGAAATGACATTACGTGTAAGAAAGGAAGAACATTTAATAATATATTAAATACATATACCTACACGAAGAACTAGCGACTGTCGCTCTACAGAAAATAATAAATTAAAAGGTATATACCAAAACACGATTAAAAATCGAATAATTCTAGTATAAGTATAAATGCATGCAATTATGTATTTATGTAGGCATATAGATCCAAATGTAACTCGATAATGATATGATAATTATCTAAAAGGAAAGAGAAATAAAATATTTAATCCTGCTGAAATATATTAAAAACATCGATGATGCTGAAATAATACAGACTAAATTATAGTATGCTTCTATGATAATTTGTATAAAGTATTGTCATAGACAGTTCGAAACTTATTCGTTAATTTTGTATCTTGGAATACCAATTCAGAAGTTGAATAATAAAAGAGCAACAATAAGCTAAGATAAAACATAACAAATAACATGGGAAAAAATTTTGTTTATATTTTTAAAGAGATTTGTAATTGTTTTCTAAATTTGTATCCATAAAACATTTGTATAGTGTGTTTAAATTTGTGTTTCCAATTTGCATAGCTTCTTTTTCTTTATTTTACTGTTGTCTTGCATTTTCTAATTTATAAGAGTAAAAATTCAGTATTCCTGAAATTATTCAATATCGCTTCACTAAATCATTAATCCAACGAAATAAATTCGATAAATACGCATAACACTGAGATAAAAATACCACACAAAAATAAACCAGTGTTTATAAAATATTGTATTTTAAAATCTTAGACGATTTCTGAATATTTTTTTCTGAATATTAACCATTTTTCTTTGTTACTACTTTCTGATTATTATGGAAGGAATGATAGTTGCAAAAATCAGATATCTCTTATGAAGAGGAGAAATGATATTGGATTCTTCCCTCCTTTTCAAAATACAAAGGCAAATAAGGAAGTCTCTTCGGATGTAAACCATATTTGAAAACATTTTCTAATTTATTTTGTAGCTGTAAATTAAATAGGAAAGATAAGCAGCCATGCGAAAAGTGACATGCAAATAGTAATTTTCGAGCAGATTGTATTTGGTATAAAAGTTAGTTATATAACAAAAATTGAATATATGATATATTTTAACAAATATCTTGCTAACATTTCAAAATATTTCCGGTTGGAGACAATTCATATCTGTAACGCAACCATAACCCATAGAAAAGATATCAAGATACAATTAAAAAAAAAGTAATAATGATAATGTAGGCCGCAGTGTCAAGTCAAAGTAAGGCGATATTTCATTATTAGTCCAGAAAATATTGTAGTTGATTGATTACAGATACTTGTGAAGACTAGCAACTATTGTAAAATATTTAAATTACATGTTGTTTTTTTTAAAGAATAATAGTAAATCTGGAATGCGCAAATATCCGTGACTGCTGAATAGACAAATATCCGCTTACACGCAAACGAGCACAAAAAAGAAAAATAAACGAAAAAAAAAAAATTCACGTTATACCTCTAATTATTAAGTTCCTGCAAGATGTTAGGCTTATGCTATTGATTTTATTTATTTTATACCAATCATTGTATTTTTTTCTGTTAAATAGAAATTAAGAATGTGAAAAACAGTAATTTTATCTCTTAGAAAAACATCAATCTCATTCACTGCGATGAGTTTCAACGAATCTAAAGTTATATACTTTTATTTATGCGATAATAATTGTCGTATGCAGCTATATTTTAAACAACAGTTGAAACCACTTGTTATATGCATTGCATGGAAAAATGGCACACAACAGGCCACCCTACATATCTTTGCGTCATAATGTTCTACTCTTTTGGCAAGTAATTATTCTGAGTTTGTCTTCTAGAAAGCGCGACCTTTCTATTTAATTTTAAAATCTCAACGTCCATATTTATATATTTACTCTTCTTTCAATTTCAACTGTATAATTTGCAGATACATAAAATCTCACCTCGCCTACATGAAACAATTGTTGATCAATTAGTTATTTATTATAATGTTACAACTTGTGATATTAAAGCATGATGAGGCCTAGTGATGAGACAAATTTTTATAAGCAATTAAGCTATGTTTAATGTATCCGAGAATTAGAGTTAGTGTTAGTTCAAGCGACGAATTAAGCTTAACAATGAAGACAATTACTGGTTTCTCCTCTCACATAGTTTTCTCCATATTAAATATCATTTACTAAGATTTTGCATATGCGAAGTTATCGAAGATGACGATTGCCCGAAGTAGCATACAATGAGAGTGAACGTAAAAGGACAAACATTATTTACATTATTTACATTTGACGGATATTTGTCCTCATCTTGTTTGTTGTTAACAAAACAGTTCGGCTGATATACCCTCCAGCCTTCAGCACGTGTCTTGAGGGAATTTCGAAACTGGGTTAAGGTATTTTCGATGTTATTGTTATTATAATAATAATAATAATAATAATAATAATAATTATTATTATTATCATTATTATTATTATTATTATTATTATTATTATTATTATTATTATTATTAAGGTCACTGCTTGGAATCGAACTCGGAATCTTGGGGCTAGTAGCCTGTGCTCTTAACCACTACGCCACAGTGTTTAAGAGCGCGGGCTACTAATCCCAAGATTCCGAATTCGAGACAGCAATTATGCTGTGTCATTTCTGTGGAAGATGCAAGATTGCTCTCTAAATATAGACAGATGTACAAAGGCCAGGAAGATGACCATCATAGCAATCTATCACTCAACAAAAAGACAACTCACACGCGAGATTGGCTGAAAAATCAACATAAAATTAAGTGTCGCGGTGCATTCTACGAGTGGTAAGTGGAGAGGAATAGCATCTTCTGCGTTCAAACAAGTTCATCGTATCTGGGATAAATACTAACAGATTATTAATCACATAGGAATAGGACTGGATGACAGATAATTTAAGATGGCCCCAATTCAACATGACATCATACACCACGCACAGTTGTATATTTGAGGTAGCATTATGTAGTTTAAGTAAATGGGGAATCGTACACCTTTAGTATTAGGTATGTTAATCTCATACATTAATTTGACCAATTACAACTGACGCAGGTCTACTGACACAGGTCTACTGACACAGGTCCACTGACACAGGTCTACTGACACAGGTCTACTGACTCAGGTCTATTGACACAGCTTTACTGACACAGGTCCACTGACACACGTCTACCGACACAGATCCACTGACACAGGTCTACTAGCACAGGTCTACTGATCACTCTACTGACACAGGTCTACTGAAACAGGTCTACTGACACAGATTTTCTCAATCACAGATTAAAAAAAGTGTTCTTAACAAGATGAAAATATATCATGAATTCATCGGATTGAGCCAATTATAATAAATGTAAGCTCTTAGCAAACCAATATTTAAACTGGGTTACATCATTTCAACTTTCCGAGTTTGTAAACAACGAAACTAAATATTGTTTACTACAATATGGGTACGTTGATATGAAATGTATGGGTTAACTAAGAATGTCTCAAACAGAAACGGAAATAACTTCAATATTAAAGTATATGAAACTAACAAAGAAAACAACAATATGGTAAATGCTTTTTGCCATTTTCAGAATATCAGATTAAAACTTGCTGTGAATCATGACATTTTGGATGATATTATTTGAATATATTTTTTATTCAGAGGCATCCTTTTGTCGAGTCCAGACTGTGGCATAGACTAGAATTAATACATTGATTTCTGGCAAGACAGATTTATGTATTATTAAAAGGAGACAAAGCAATGTAAGTATATACACTGACATATCTATTGGATGCAGATATACATAAACACAGCATCAAATGTGCACATATGAATAATTACAAAAGCGCAATTTTGTTGAACTATTTAAAAGTTAGTATAAACTACGAAATGAAGCAAATCATGAAAGACAAATATATTCGTAAATATATTATTCTGGTGTCTTTTTATGTATATTTTTGGAATTATTTGTAATTTCATCTGTGTAACACGATTATATATTCTGACTACTTTGTGATTTTATAAACAAACAAACGATATTCATGTAGCTAAGAAAAGTAGAGTGTACAACTGATAAATAATATACGAACTTAATCACAACTAAATTTGAAGACCATTACTACTGATGCACTAGTTGGTCATAACCGTTGTCTTTTCTTCCCAGATATAAATAGTGAATATTATGGAAACGAATAACAAATTTCACATAGTCTGCGACAATCTATGATATAGTTCCTCGTTATTTACTATTAGCTTGCATGCCAATGTTACATTATATGATCTATCTGAGATAAACCCAGTCAAGCGAATTTGAGATTATAAACCCAACGTCCAAAGGAAACTATCTGAAGGTGTCGTTCAACAACATAAGGTTTCATTTCAAATACTTAATCTAGAGTGAAAGAATATTTCAATTAAATATCAATGCTGTTATTAGTAAAAAAAAATAACCCTCTGAATCAGAAGTGTTATGATATAAAAGCAAGAAGCAAAGGTGACCAATCAGAACCTTCAATAAACTACAATTTTGTAAATTACAGAAGATTCGCTGGAAGTGTGCATCCGCTCAAACAGTGCTGGTAAAGGCACAAATTCTTGTGTTGCTAGACCTCTGGAACGATTCATATCCTAACCAGATGCTAAATTAATCAATCTAACCTTTTATCGATCTGTCTATCTATCTATCTATCTATCTATCTATCTATCTATCTATCTATCTATCTATCTATCTACACTTTCCTCTCTGGTCAACCTCTCAACTTCTTCAAGTACCACTTGAAAATTAAAAATTGAGAGAAGAGAGGCAAGCTTTGTCTAGCGAACGTTTTACAAAAACATGGGTGACTGTAGCAAGGATGGCACGTATGAATGACGAAGCCACCATGAGCATAATCCTATGAACCCAGAAATTGAAAACAGAGGGTTACCCACTTGCAAACAAATGTGGTAACATATAACAATATTGACCAAGGTTACCGTGGTCTTTTTCGTAGGCTTTTCTTCCCACGGATAAACCTTACTTGCTTTCCCCTTTATACCATACATCATGACACTGTGATACACGATCCCTATTGATCGTTTTTCTTTCCTCTTCCCCTTTTTCCTCTTTTGTCTTCTTTTTTCATTTTCCTTTTCTTTTGGTCCTTTTCCCTTTTTTTCTTTCCCTTTTTTCCTTTTTTTCTTTTTTTTTGTTCTTTTTTTCCCTTTTAAGATCCCTTTTGATCGAAAACCTACGCCATCTTTTTTTTTCTCCCCCAAAAGAAAAGCTCTACCTTGTAACTTGTCCCATCTGTGTGCAGCCCTGTGTGGCCAATAAAGAAACTTATCTATCTATCTATCTATCTATCTATCTATCTGTCTGTCTATCTGTCTGTCTATCTACCTATATATATATATATGCGTATGTGTGTTTGTGAGTCAGTGTGTGTCTATGTGTGTGTCTGGATATATATATATATATATATATATATATATATATATATATATATATATATACTCACACATATACACACAATTAATAAAGTAGATACGTTAGCATAATATAAATGTAACAGAGAGAGACAGAGGTTGGAGAGAGGGAGAGAGAGGGAGAGAGGGGGAGGGCTGCAAAATTTATTGAATAGCCAAAAGCGTCAGAATGTTTAAAATCTAAAAGCGGTGGTCAAAAGAGATACCTCCCACCAGATTAATTAATTGTAATTTTGGAATGTGGGAAATTAGTTATATTTTGGAAAACTGAAGCAAGCAATGCACTTGTTTCCAGTTTATTAGACATCCTCAGCGTATTCTGTATATTCAGAACCATACCAATCTGGTTTCGGGCAATTTCTTCCTCTCTTCAGTACTGGACAGCTCATCTGCTAAAGATTAATTTTTTATTAGGGTAATCAATATCGTACATAGGAAAGGAGAAAACAAGACAATACAAACAATTATTGTTCATATATTTAGTTTTTAAAAATATTGAATAATAGATAATTAAATTTGAGCTTATTTGGGGATTAAACCTGATGGGCTGAAAAGCACAGCGACTATGCATTTTCCTTTTACCATGAGGATTAAGCAGGGTCACTTGCACCCACCTTTCTTACCACAGTCTTCCATTTCTTCTCTAACACACATCGTGTCAGGCAACTCCTCTCCAGCCCTATCCTGCTCTTCTGATGATATCTGAAATATGTCTGCAAACCAGGGCTAGAGATGAAGGATCTCGTCCCGAGTTCTTGTAATCTGGTGTTCCACACATATTCTTTCAACACTTCAACTGAACAGTTTTTTCTTCCGCCATTCTTTACTCCTTGCCAGTTAATTTATCCAACCTGTTTAAGGCGTAGCGTATAAGGTGAAGCTCGTCTTGGATCGGCCTGCGAGGAATGGCGCATGGCTGCGCTTTCCCTACAAGCTTCTCCACGACACGCGTCAACCTTTTTGCTAACACCTTGGCCAAAATCTTTAACTCTACATTCAGTAGATTTATGGGGCTATAATTTCTTATACCGTCCCCGTTGTTGGGGTCCTTCTGGATCAGCGTCACCACTCCTCGATCAAGTCCGGCATGCTATGATAACACTCAAAGTGTAGACCATCCAGTCCCGGCGACTTGTCCCAGGCGCACTCGGCCAGAACCTCTTTGACCTCTGGAGGTGTAATCTGTCCTTCACAGCATTCCACCTCACGTGCCGAGAGTCGCGGTCCACCGGCGAGGAAGCTCTTAATGCACTCACCATGCTCGAGCGCGTCGCTCTGCCCAAACAAACAGGCGAAATGCTGGTGATAGGTCTTTTGCATATTTTTCTGTCCATAGATCTTGCGCCCCTATTCGTCAGTTAAAGACTGCTGTAGGTTTGGTAAAGACGAGTTACTGGGTGAAAGCATATTGCACAGAAGCACCCGTTTTATAGATATGATGTTACTAGTCCTGAGCAAGAAAAACTGTATATTATAATGAGGTTTCAGCTCGTATTCCATTTGGATGAATATGGAATTAACTCCTTGTCCACATTACTCCTAGGTTCGCTCTCACTGGGGATGGTAGTATATTCCAATTAAAAGCCATGGTTCAAATTGGCAAATTGTAAAACGTTCTTCTCTGTCTACTTGAGAATTGAACAAAACTTATGCCTCAGTGGGATATCGGCAGAAAAGGAGACTGAAAAATATACACTGTAAATAAACTGGTAAAAAGCAACGGAAAAATCACTGCGGTATCTTTCTCAAAGAAAATCATGGCTTGAGAATTTGGCAGGAAGATTTGTGGTCACTGAGTCAATATAATCAGTAATACCACATATAGGAAGATAGAGACAGAAATATAGCAAGAGAAAGAGGAATTGATACCATGCGTTTGTTATCTCTGTGAAGTGCTTCTTATCACCAGGGCATCAATTTAAAAGTATACTTGCAAATTCTGAGATCTGAACTGCATTCGAAACATTCTGTTCGACATCATATATGTTTGTGTTATTGTTGTCGGTGGTTACCGAAAATTTGTTTGAAATATTTCAGATTTTCACAAAAAATATCATAATTTTATACTTTTTCAAAATTAGAAACTCTACGTATAATACTACTGACTGTTGCATTTTCATTTTGTTTCGATGGTGTCTTACTCTGTTCCATATAATTTTTCATGATGAAGGGCGACTACAGTATTGATTAGGAATTTCTGTGCAAAAGAAAATGAAATTATTTTAAAAGTCAATTTATATCATACATCGGTGCGGAAAAGTCTTTCAAACAGTTCATTAAAAATCTGTGTATGAAAGAAAATTTTTAATGAAATTTCTCTATTTCAGTTACATTAGAAATACATTCAGAATCCTAGGAGTAATTTCAGGCACGTCTGCACAAAGGCACGTTTGAACAAAGTCAGAAGTCAATAATAATATTAATAATAATAATAATAATAATAATAATAATAATAATAATAATAATAATAATAATAATAATAATAATAATAATAATAATTCCTAACGTTTGGCAGAAGGCCAGCAGTTTTGGGTGGAGCAGGCTAGTCGCTTACATTGGTAGCAGTACTTGCTATCGACCTCCAGAAAGTGAAAGTCAATGGTAACATCAATGGCATTTGAACTTAGAAGGCAAGAAGCTAGCGGAAGTGCCGCTGAACATTCTACCAGTTTTCCGCTCTCATAATGATGATGATGATGATGATGATGATGATGATGATGATGATGATGATAATAATAATAATAATAATAATAATAATAATAATAATAATAATAATAATAATAATAATAATAATGATAATAATAATAATAATGCTGATGATGGTGATGGTGGTGAAGGTGATAGTAATAACAATAATAACTGACAGATCCCGTCTTTTTCCCTTTCTTTTCGTTTCCTTCTCCGTATTTTATTCTCATTATTTCGAACTAATACAGACACAGTAAGCCTTGAAGAAAGGAAGAGGAGGAAAGGAGGAAAAAAAAAAAATGTCCGGAGATAAAACTATCAACAAAAAAAATACAGACGAATATAGATCTGCTAGTCTTAAGAAGCGGCGCTATGAGCAATGCTTACATGTAGTGAACCCTAAACTGACAGAGCCATCTCCTAATATAAGAATGGATGCTCGTCATGCTTCAAGGTCAACAAATCAAACAATAAACCGCATTGGTCATTGCGCGGATTACAAAAGACCACGTACCCGAAAATTGAACCAAATCCTGATTGAAAAATCAGTTACTGGATCAAATCTTCCCAACACACAGGAGCTGGACGAACCCCACAACCGGAATATTCCAACAGATGGCCATCCATGCTCATCACCAAATAATCAAAAGAAAAAGAAGGAAAAATGGTCTAGGGAAGATAATAAAGAAGTTCTTGAGGCCTTCTACCATGCCATATATTTCCCCACAGATAAGTCTAGCACTGTACAAGCATACTTAAACTGGAGACAGAAACACCCTGAAGTAAGACCCTACATAGACAGTAACAAGCTTGCCAATGTTAGAAGAAACATTATAAAAAAGAAATTACTGACTGAAGTAGAGATTGATCAGGTTAGACAAGCAATATCGGATAAAATGAACGAAGCTGCAGCTAGAGAAGATAATACAGAGGAAATGATTATAGACCAGCCCAGGGCGGATAAAAACGAAGAGAGGATTGAAAGAGTTAGTATAAGTGATAGGCAAAGTGAAATACGCCCTGAACCAATCATAAACACTAAGACAGATGAGCATCAAATAGATAAAGAAAGTCACACAAATATTGACCCAACAGAACTACATGAGCTAAAAAATCAAATCATGATTGAATGGCTGAAAATTAAAGAAACCAGCATGGATGAGCGTGATACACTTCCTAAAATCCGCAACTCTAACCAAAACATGAAAATAATTGGTAAAATCCGGCTTGCACTTAAGGATATAATTTCAGTTAATGATGTTGATATCACAAACCTCAACCACCTATACTATGCATCCGCGAAAATCTCAACGATCCTATGTGGTGTAAAGATTAGAAAACGGCAACAGTCCCACAAAAAGCCTTCTTGGCAAGAGCGTCTGCAACAACAAATTAAATATTTAGATCTGACATTGAATATTTGAAAAACCTTAAGGCTCACAAGACTACCAAACCTACAAAAACCCAAAAATTACTGAAAAAATACAATATGAAAACTATACTTGATATTGATGCCACCATAGAAACCATCAAACAAAAGGTATCTGCCAAAGCTGCCCGCATAGCGAGGTATGAAAAGCGTGTTAGATTTTTCAAGGACAACAACATGTTCAAAAATAACACCAAGAATTTTTACAGGAAGATAGGAAAAACAGCGTTTACTGCAGGGTCTGTACCATCAAAAGAAGAAGTGCAGAGATTTTGGAATAAAATCTGGGCAGAAGAAAAAACACACAACGAAAAGGCCCCCTGGATTGACAGAATATCTACAGAACTGGACCTCTTAGAAGAGCAAAAGTGGGAGGGTGTCAAGGTAGAAGATATAAGATCTGCTCTCAGGAGGTCAAGCAAATGGAAGTCTCCAGGAAAGGATAAAATTCCTAACTTCTGGCTGAATGCCTTCCCAGAGAGCCATGAACTGCTAACAGAACTGTACAATGATGTTTTGCAACACCCTAGTAGGATGCCTCCTTGGCTAGTTAATGGGTTAACATTCCTGCTTCCAAAAAGTGAAGAAACAAATGAACCAAAAAACTATAGACCCATAACCTGCTTAACAACTATGTACAAAACACTAACATCTGTCCTGACGGAATATACCTATAGTTTTTTAACAGACAGCAGCATATTCCCTAATGAACAGAAAGGATGTAAACGTGGATCCTACGGCTGTAAAGACCAACTACTCATCAATAAGATGATCTTAGAAGATTGTCACAAACGACACAAAAACTTATCAATAGCCTGGATAGACTATAAAAAGGCTTTTGATAGCCTACCACATAGCTGGATTAGGAAATGCCTTGAAATGTATAAGATAGCACCAACTCTGCGAAACTTCTTGACTGTAAGTATGAGATCATGGAGAACCACACTAACTCTGAACAGTGACAGTGAATCCCTAAATGCTGGTGATGTAAAAATTTCGTGTGGCATTTTCCAGGGTGACTCACTGTCACCACTCCTCTTTTGTTTATCCTTAATACCTCTCTCAAAGCTGCTCAATGACGCGCAGTACGGGTATAAAATGTTTGATAAAAATATAAATCATCTCGTTTACATGGATGATTTAAAGCTTTTTGCAAAAAATGATCAACAACTCAAGGGCTTACTAGCGATAGTCAAACAATTCAGTGACGACATCAGAATGCAATTCGGCCTCGATAAATGTGCAAAGGCTACCTTTATCAAAGGAAAAATGACAGAAACATCTAACGTTAGCCTTGACCAACAGAATGTCATAAAAGAACTAGACCCAGCGGAGAGCTACAAGTACCTAGGGGTAATTGAAGGGAAGGGAATAAGGCATTCAGAGATGAAGGAAAGGATCAGGAGAGAATGCTATCGAAGAGTGAGAGCAATACTCAAGACAGAGCTGAATGCAAGAAACAGGATCGAAGCAATCAATGCATTAGCTATACCAGTCGTGACTTACAGTTTCAATATTGTTAACTGGTCAATTACTGAAATATGTCAGCTCGACAGAAAAATAAGGAAACTGTTGACAATGCATAGAATGCACCACCCTAAGGCAGATACAGAACGACTCTATCTGCCAAGAAAAGAGGGAGGCCGTGGTCTTTTGCAACTGGCAATAACAATGAAGATTGCTACAATTGGCCTAGACACCTACCTGAAAAACTCTGAGGACTGGATGTTAAAACTTGTCTCAAAACATGAAAACAAGAAAGCATCATACTCAGTCACAAAACAGGCAAAGGAATATCTAAGTGAATTCCGAATACAACCAATTTCGGAATTAGAGATAGACATACAAGAAACAAGCACAGAAAAAGCTAGGCGCATGAAAACCCGTGCCAAAACTGCGGCCTTAGATATTCTGAATAATAAATGGCAAGAAAAACCTCTCTATGGCAAATACCCAAAGAGAGCGAATAATGCAGATATCGACAAAGCCCTGACCCATCAATGGCTAATGGCCTCTGGCTTAAAATCTGAAACAGAGGGGTTTATCATAGCAGCTCAAGATCAATGCCTACCAACAAGAAACTACCAGGCCAACATATTAAATATCAGAAGCAGTCCAACGTGTCGTGTATGCAAGCAACAAAATGAAACCATTGACCATGTGGTCTCCAAGTGCAGTCTTCTAGCGCCTACAGAGTATCTCAACAGGCACGATAGAGCTGCACAATATATTCACTGGGTAATCTGTAAAAACCTGGATTTGCCCCATGAAAAAAACTGGTGGGAACACAAACCACCCCCAGTGCTTGAAAATGACCACATCTCACTCCTCTGGAACTTCACCATTCAAACTGACAGGAAGATAGATGCAAATAGGCCAGACATCATATTGAAAGACTTCAAACAAAGAACATGCCTCCTCATTGATATGACTGTCCCAATCGATATAAACGTATCTGTCAGGACCTACCAAAAACTGAGCAAATATAAAGATCTTGAAATAGAAATCAGCAAAATGTGGAAGCTGAAGACTAAAACAATACCTGTTGTCATAGGTGCCCTGGGAATGATAGCAAAAGGGGCTGATAGCTACCTAACTCAGATACCAGGAAACCCAAAAATGGCAGAAGTTCAAAAGATAGTGCTCATGGGAACTGCTCATATCCTACGCAAAATACTCTCTATGTAACCTCAAGGTTTAAAACAACCATAATTTTCGGTTTAAAAAAAAAAAAAAAAAAAAAACTTTTTTTTTAGACATTCATTAGTACAACATCCCCACCCCCCAAATATATGGCACACTAGGCATAACAACAACATGAACTTCCAACCCTGTTGTCTCTTGAGGTCTCTGGGTGAGACTTGGAGCCAACTTGTACAAATATAAAGCAAAAGTCAAACATAGAATAATAATAATAATAATATAAATAATAATAATAATAATAATAATATAATAATAATAATAATAATAATAATAATAATAATAATAATAATAATAATAATAATAATAATAATAATAATAATAATAATAATAATAATAAAACAGAAAAAAGATGGTATAGGCACACACCAGAAAAGGTCACAGAAAACGAGAAAGCAACCATACTCTGGGATATGCCGATACACACAGATAGAGAAATTAAGGCCAACAGACCACATATAGTTGTCAGAGATCATGAAGAAAAAAATGCTTTCCAATTGATGTATCAATACCGGCAGATGACAACGTGTCTCTAAAAGAAATGAAGAAACTCTCAAAATACAAAGACCAGGAAATAGAGGTAACTAGAATGTGGAATCTGAAAACAGAAACAATTCCTATCATAGTAGGTGCATTAGGCATGATAAAAAAATATTCAGACAAATACATAACAAAAACACCAGGACTTACAACCACATATAACATACAGAAAATTGCACTACTAGGCACTGCACACATCCTACGCAGAACACTTTCCATACAATAACCATCAGAGCACCACAACAAATCACAGCACATACCCAAGGCACACAGAGCTGCGCTCGGTAGTGAAGTGAAAGCACGCTATAAAAATAAAACTACTGAATAATAATAATAATAATAATAATAATAATAATAATAATAATGATAATAATAATAATAATAATAATAATAATGATAATAATAATAATAATAATAATAATAATAATAATAATAATAATAATAATAATAATAATAATAATAATATAAATAATGATAATAATAATAATAAGAGCAGAATAGACAACACTACCTACAGCGACAAATGCATAATGTGTGGTAGGAGGGCTATAGTAAATATTCTGCCCAATAACACAGATTTGCTTGTCAGTTGTTTGACCTTAACCAGTTGAGCATTCCCTTGGTGGCTGACGATATGTGCATTTCTGATCACGAACAGAATTAGCGGGGGAGCATGATAGCCTTGTATTGAAAGTAATTTTGGGGGTTTACCACCGGAAAATATGGGTGGTTCGTTCATCATCCTTATACAACTTTTATGCAGGGACCTTTTGAGTGGGATGGGCTACTCGACCAGAAGAAAATTCTAATTGGACCCCATCTGCAAAGTATTGCGCTGTTTATCTTCATATGAGAACACCATGTCGCGCACGTACAGAGAGAAGAAAATAAATTGAGAAGAGAAGAACATGTTAATATTGAAATCACTTGCAAGTTCATTGCAAATCAAGCTTTAAAATAATTATATTCGAAGTCACACAGACCAGGCAACTGGTATGGGTTCCGGTTGAAGCTCATTACCAAAGTAAGATATATAGATGAACGTTTTCCTGCTTCGAAGTAATCATAAATTGGATGACTAAAAGCAAAATTTAACTTGTCATCAAGAAAGACAAAGATCTTAAGACCTCAAACTACAGACATAATTTTCAATAAAGTTTCTTGACAGGAGCTTTTGCAAATAAGGAGCGAGATTTATTCTGTATTAAACAGAAAGGTTATCGAAATGACTGCCAAAAAAAGTAAACAACGAAATATAAATAAACAAGCGAAAGAAAAAAATAAGAATATTAATCAACAATATATTCGTAACATAATGCTTTAGGAGAAGAGCTAATGTAACAAAACCGCGGATTGTTTATAAATTTCCGTATTCTTAGATTTTTACGACACAGAATATGTTCAAAATTACGTGACATCATTGATTTGTTAAGAGTAAGCACACAAAATTGGACAACAGATTTAACTCTACGTGGGCACCAACAAGAAAAAAGTCAAACTGCTTGGTGTTGACAGTTAGTGTTGTTAGTTTTTTCTCTTATCTTCAGGAGCCTAGAACTGATAAATTAAAATGTGGATACTAATTAAAATAGCAAAAGAAAGTTAACCATTTATTATTCATAGACGATCCAAAGATTTTTGACACGACTTACAGTATATTGTATCATATTTTCGGTATGCTGACAATATATTTTGAGAAAAATAGATGCGGTAATTTCAAGCGCGGAATCCTTTTGAGTAAGAAATGGACATGCTTAACGAGAAAGTACAAGAGGTTGACACTGATGAGGTTTAAAAATAGCTGTGAGTTATCGAACCTGATTGCATAAAGATTGGATAAAGTAGTAAGGGGAGAATATTTCCAAGAGTTGAGAAAGTTATTAATATGCGAGCACGATGACGTAAATACCATAACTTCCACAAAATGAGCAGTATCAAACCAAATATTGTCCGTGAATAATCAATTCAATACGGAATTTTTCTTAAGAAGTCAGTTTTGAAAGTAGTGAGTTTGAACCTAGTTTCCATGATCAAGTAACAAGATACATAAGTAAGTATATCGATAATGAAGATGTCTATGACTGATGTATAATTTATGGTGAAAAAACCCCCACATACCTTATATGCTCTTGATGTGCGGTAAGCAGGGAAAATCCATTTCACGAATATTTGATTGCTCCCTAGAGCCAGATTCCTTCCATTACATATAGGTTTAAAATGACAGTTGCGTATATAAAGCAGTCATGAATGAAGTTAGTATATAAATGGGGAGCTAATATATCTATCTATCTATCTATCTATCTATCTATCTATCTATCTATCTATCTATCTATCTATCTATCTATCTATCTATCTGTCTGTCTGTCTGTCTGTCTGTCTGTCTGTCTGTCTGTCTGTCTGTCTGTCTGTCGGTCTGTCTGTCTGTATGTATGTATGTAACTATCTATCTATCTATCTACATACATACTGTTATTGGTCAAAATTAGTTTTGATGTGTACAGAAATGTGAGCGTTAATTAACTAATAGATTAATTACATCTGTTTTCTTTGATATATTTTGATTTAAATGACATAAAGTCTGTGTTTATCCGGTCAGTCAATGTGTTACAACCCAGAACAAGCGAAATCATGAACTCATATTCTATAGAATGCTGTAAAATATAAATTTACGGTTTTCCATACAGTTATTATATTACATATTATTATTATATGATTATGTAAACGTATGAAAATGTTTTACCCACTCTCTCACATAAAACCATAGACATACACACATATATACACATATATATTACATATATACGCATGTGAATAGGCAGGCTCACATAAATATATAGTCTAAACATAAAATGTCTATGCCTCCATATTTGTCGCTCACAAAGCATTTCATTCACAAACTCTCTCTGCATCGCTTCTTTTCTATTTTGTATTTCATAAGAATAATTTTATTTTATTAATTTTTATTTTGACTTCATAAGTTTTCCTAGATATGTTTAACACTTCATTCGCGAATGATATATGATAAACCTTGTGTGAAAATACGTTCGGAAACGGAAGAAATTATTTGTTACAGCATCTTACTTGCTCACGGTGAAAAAAAAACGGAGTAATCTTACATGAACTTCGAGTGTTTTGTGAAAATTTTCTCGTATAGAACTTTTCAATATTTCTATGATTTATCAATATGTATAATAGCTTCCTGAATCACTACTGCTATATACATACATACATACGTATATATATATATATATATATATATATATATATATATATATATATATATATATATATATATATATATATATATATATATATATATATATATATATATATATATATATATATATATATATATATATATATATATATATATATATATATATATATATATATATATATATATATATATATATATATATATATATATATATATATATATATATATATATATATATATATATATATATATATATATATAATATATAGGCGCAGGAGTGGCTGTGTGGTAAGTAGATTGTCTACCAACCACATGGTTCCGGGTTCAGTCTCATTGCGTGGCACCTTGGGCAAGTGTCTTCTACTATAGTCTCGGCCCGACCAGAGCCTTGTGAGTGGATTTCGGGTTCAGTTCCACTTCAAGTATCATTTACTATTGCGACGACTAAAGATATATGAGTCGCTTTAGTAGACGGAAATTGAAAGAAGTCCATTATATATAGATATGTGTGTGTGTGAGTTTGTTCGTGTGTGTTGTACGCATGTAAATATTATTTTGTGTTACAGTAAAGTTCTATCGTTACATATGTACAGTAATTTAAATACTTGGAAAGAATTGAATCATTCCCATGTCTACTTTCAGAATAATACTATCCTAGGTTACGTAAGCTGTGGATCTTTGATACGGCTTCGCGTATAGACATTTGATTAGAACAAATTTGTTGCGGCAAGGTATCTATTGCAGTATTATTTTCACTAGAGAATCAACTCGATATTAGTTGTGGCTGAGCAGGGAATGATCTAGACTACAGAATATCCAGGACTCACTGTAAGCATCACCACCACCACCACCGCTAGGCGTTCTTAATTTTTTTCGCGCCAAATTCAGAACAACTTCAGCATGGCCGCGGCCTTCGGGCTAAAACATTTTTAAGGATTTAAGGATTTATAAAGAGTAAATATCCAAAAGCAAATAACTATATAGACATTATTATTGCTATTATTATCTGTGATAAATATAGATGATTGATAATAACAACAACAATAATATAGGTGACTGCAGGCATTAAATAACCATAGATATCTATACAGTTAACGATTCTATTTATCATAAGGGCACACGAATTTTTCAGTGTCATTGGTGGTTAAGTTGAGTATTTTAGCTCTACTTTCTAGTAGGTAAGCGCCTCATGTGCCCTTATGATAAATACACACACTCACACACACACACACACACACACACACACACACACACACACACACACACACACACACAAAATATTTGTATTTTTTATTTTTCTTTATCGTCAATGATCCGTAGACAAAATTATATCATTCTCACGTCAAGTTTTGCTGTGTCCAAAATATGACCTGGCTGCAAATTCTCTCTGAACCGTTTCTACTTCAGATATTTCCTTCTTGTAGATGGTTTTTGCTCCCTACGACTGGTGAGCACCAACTAATCTTGCCTGTATTGGATGGCAGTAAACACGTCTGAATTCTCAGACTTTTGATATACAATACTTTTCATCCCGCAGGGTTTCCAAAAATCACCATTCTCACCATGCATGTTTCCTGGGGTTTCCGGTTTAGTTTCCGAATATTTACCCATGTAAAAGGTTGTGCTGAAATACATGTTACCGGTAGCACTAGAAGGACCTGACATATACATGTATGTAAGCAAACATATGATCTAGCATTTTAACGCGGGCCAGTAGCAGAAAAGAACGGCAGATAGTACTTATACCTATACGCATTGGTACGTTACAATTCGAGGAGCTGCTTCACCAAGATTAACTGTTTTATTAAGGACTTCTTTATCGATTTAGATACAATTTTCTCTAATTCATCTTTTGGAATGTACCGTTTTTATTTTGTTTACTAGTAATAGCAGGAGGAACGCATGCATTTGTTGTCTATCGAACAAGATATCTACTAGAATTACGAGAACTTCATATTTACGGCTCTTTTCTCTGTTGCATTTCCAATCGTTCATGGTTGTAGAAACTGGTGCATCGATGGAATACATTCCACGTATTATATAGTTACCTAATCTCACCGGATTCAACTATGAACTATCATCTTTCCGATGTAATGAAATATTATACAAGTATTCACCTCGATGTAATCAATTATAAAACTACCCTTATCAAATTTAAGGCAAGGCATTGGAGCAAATATTGACAATTTTCTCTTCCTCGTTTTTCTCTTCCTTTCCTTCTTTTACTATTGCTTTTAACGATACTAGTACAGTAATATTTTTATCCCTATTGTTATTGCTATTAATACTGTAGTTATTATTAAAGTGACAGGCAGGCAGAAACGTTAGGTTGTCGGACAAAATTCTTGCGCCATATATCCTATCCTTTATGTTTTTTAGATCAAATCTCGCAAAGGTCAGTTTTACTTTTCACCTCTCCAGGAACGATGTAATCAACTATCTCCCAGATGCATAAAAATTGCTGACTTTATGGCAATCGTTTATATATTTATATATTTATATATTTTGAAAAGTTTTCAGCAAGTGCAAAAGATTCTTCTGACCCTCACGTTTGGCTAAATTTGACATTATTTTTCCTATGATTTTCAAAAATAAATTATATTTTTATGTACTTCATGTCTTGTTGGCAAAAACTCGTCAGATTTTATTGCATTTAATTCTCGCTTTATATCGAAAATAAATGATTTATGTATTTTCAATGTTACTTCATTGGCTGTTAACGGCGCCAAAATGTTTGGATTAATATATGTACAAGCATGACTATTATACAAGAAAGTACATTTTACTTCTTCAAATGAATTTATTTTGATATCATATTAATATCTTGATTATTATCGTGGTGGGAATTGACTCGATTCATGATGATGCCCAGTGAACCGACTAACACCAACCAAAAAATTTAGAAAAAAATTAATGAACGAAAGATGGTTCGTGTTCATACTATTTGCTCTTCCTTTGAATCAACACATATCCCCACAGAGTCATGCCTGAATTTATACTCTTTTTGTGCTAGTTTTGTCTCTTTCCCAAAGATTTTGTCTTTGCTCTCTATGGTTTATTGGTCTTTGACTTATCACATTCACTCTAATGGCTTGTTCCAGAATGGTTATAAGTAACTATACAGTTTCTCGGTTCAGGTTTTCGTCCGGCAGGCATAACCAGCATTCTACACATCCAACATTCTAGGGTTGTTGCATGAATCGATCATGTTTTTCTAGTTATTTCATTTTTTCGTGTTTCTTTATGTTCTTGAATTATCCTACAATTTCAATACATTTTTGGAAATATTTAGCCGCCGATATGTTCCTTACTAACTACGTACCACATGGGTTTTTCGACCCAATAACCTGGTACTGATGGTATTTTTGTATTCATCAATATTCTACTCCTTCCCTTCTTCAGAAAGCTCAAAAGACAACAAGTTAGAAGTTCATTTTGGTATTATGCCTAGGGTGTCATATATTTGGTTTTGTACATAGTGTTGTTCTAGGGAATGTTTAAGAAAACCATGAGCAAGTTATGATGGTTTTAAAATTTGAGATTAGACAGACGGTATTTTACGTAGGATACCGGCAGTTCCCATGTGCACTATCTTTTGAATTTCGGCTATTTTGGGTTTTCCTGGTATCTGAGCTAGGTAGCAATCAGCTCCTTTTGCCATCATTCATAGGGCGCCTAGATTCCACATTTTGCTCATTTCTATTTCAAGATCTATATAATTCCTCAGTTTTTGGTAGGTTAAGATCAGAATCCATGAGAGCCACTGCCTGGTACTGCATATTATTATTATTATTATTATTATTATTATTATTATTATTATTATTGAATGAGAGAGCAGTGCATGCCATCAAAGTGACACTGGGGTAAAATATACGAAGCCCTATATACCCATCATGACTACCCGTCTGATAAGGGTACACCAGGCACATGCATCACAACCATATGTGCGCGACATGGTGATCTCATATCAAGATAAACAGCACATGACCTTGCAGGTGGGGCCCAGTTAGAATTATCTTCAGGTTGAGTAGCCCATCCCGCTCAAAAGGTCCCTGAATAAGGGTTGTTTAAGGATGTTGAAAGAACTACCCATGTTTCCAGAGGTGAACTATTCAAACCCCAAAGAATCCCTCTCAACACATGGCTATGATGCTCCCCCACTACTTCTGCTCGTGATCAGAGATGCACATATCGTCAGCCACTAAGAGACATGCTCAACTGGTTAAGGTCAAACAACTGACAAGCAAATCTGTGGTATTGAGCAGAATATTTGCTGTAGCCCATCTTTTATACCAAGACAAAACAATGTACATGTTAACACTTCCAATCAGTTAAGATCAGAAGCCATGAGAGCCACTGCCTGGTACTGCATCAGGGCATTTATCATTATTACATTATTATTACATATTATTATTAGTATTATTATTATTATTATTATTATTATTATTATTATTATTATTATTATTATTATTATTATTATTATTATTATTATTGTTATTATTATTATTATTATTATTATTATTATTATTATTATTTTATTATTGTTATTATTATTATTATTATTATTATTATTATTATTATTATTATTATTACTATTATTATTACTATTATTATTATTATTATTATCATCATCATCATTATTATTATTATTATTATTATTATTATTATTATTATTATTATTATTATTATTATCATCATCATTATTTTTATTTTTGGATGAACACGGGATCTGACCCTCTCACCTCTCTGACTTGGTAGCACTGTATGTTGAAATCCCAGAGTAGTTCTGTATTGTTCGTTTTCCAGTACTCCCTCTGGCTTGTGTTCATACCATTGTTCAGCTCTCTCGAGTTTTGCTTTACCACACAACAACCAGTGAACATATTTGGCCACATAAAATGTCTCCTTTTGTTTTCACTTCTGTGAACTTACATCACTCACTATCAATATAGCTTATACTTTCTCCTTTCTCAGAGCTCATCCTACACTGTTGCGAGCCAATGCTTTTATCAATGTGATATTTGGTGTAGTATGTTCAGAGAGCTTGTTCCTGAGCGCTGCAAACTAATGCCTTAGTAGGTCATTTTAAGTCTCCTTTCTGCAGCCATTGCCAGTTTCTATTCCAATCAATCCCATCTTTATTCTTCAAAAACTGTACAGTTTCTTGTCCTGCCAAATGTTTTTCATCTGCTCTCTCTGGTCTTCCTTAAATCGTGTCGGATCTACGGATTCGTTCACTTTTAAAGTTCCCTGCATTTTCACTGCTTCAGTCATTTTTTCTTTACTCCCTTTGACGGTGGGCTATTCTCCTCTTCCCTTACGCAACCTTCATAACACCTCAATCTCCGTCCTCCTTCTTTCCTCTTTAAATACAATCTTGACACATCACTCTTGGGCTGTAGTTCCTCGTTCATTGGCATTGATTTACGTGTTCTCCTGTCTGTCTCTTGTAATTCATACTTCTTCCAAGATACTATCCCATATCTCATCAATGTGTTAATTGCTCTAATCTTATAGTGGCCATTCAGCTTCGAATGGAACACAAGCCGAGTCCTCCTCAAATGCACTTTCCTGTACATTTTTTTATCTTGTATTCATTCATCTTATTTGTTTCGATGACACCCATGTTCTTATATCCTTCCTCACTGACTTCGTTTATAGTTTCGTCACTTACCAGCTTGATCCTATGGCTTTTACTGATTTCCCCCTCATTTGAGAATCACTACACCACATTTTTCGATCCCAAATTCCAAACCAATATCTATGCTAATCATCTGCACAGTTGCCGTCAAACACAGTTGCCAAAAAATGTTTTCTCGGTCTTCGCAAATAGTTTTAGGTCATCCATAAAGCACGGGTTGTTTACTTTAACCCTGCCTAGCATGCACCCCACACGCATCTCTCTTAAAACGCTGGTTAGTGGCAGTATGCAGACAACAAATAGGAGAGGCGACAGACTGTCCCCTTTAAAGATTCCTCTTTTGATATTTACCTCTCCCAACTTATCTCTCCATGCTGTGAGTTCAGTTCGCCGCGTTGCCATTGAGTTTTGTATTAACTTTACGATATTGTGGGAGTCCTTAAGCAGTTTAAGGCATTCAATAATCAAGGGTGTGGGACCATGTCATATGCTTTCCTGCAGTCCACCCATGGCATCGCCAATTTGTTTTGTCTCTTCTTGCAGTCAGCCAGGATAGTCTTATCGATTAATAATTGACCCTTTGTTCTTCTGCTCTTACGTCCACAGCCCTTTTGTTCCACTGGTAGTAAGTCGTTCTCATCTAGGTACTTATAGATGGTGTCTCCTAGAAGGGGTGTTCACGCGTTATGATTGCTTCTACCTCTTACGTATATACTATTTTGGTGGCTGTTGCCTCGTAAGAGTTCATTAGCCTTTTTATACAGGTCTTGTTTTGCTTCCTGTAGGGTGTCAAAATAGCAAGATTCATACGCTCTCCTCACAGAGCAAGCTCTGCAGGGCTACCGGTTTAGCGCCGTTGTCCAGACTACTAAAAATATTATTATTATTATTATTCAGTAGTTTTATTTTTATAGCGTGCTTTCACTTCACTACCGAGCGCAGCTCTGTGTGCCTTGGGTATGTGCTGTGATTTGTTGTGATGCTCTGATGGTTATTGTATGGAAAGTGTTTTGCGTAGGATGTGTGCAGTGCCTAGTAGTGCAATTTTCTGTATGTTATATGTGTTTGTAAGTACTGGTGTTTTTGTTATGTATTTGTCTGAATATTTTTTTATCATGCCTAATGCACCTACTATGATAGGAATTGTTTCTGTTTTCAGATTCCACATTCTAGTTACCTCTATTTCCAGGTCTTTGTATTTTGAGAGTTTCTCCATTTCTTTTAGAGACACGTTGTCATCTGCCGGTATTGATACATCAATTAGAAAGCATTTTTTCTTCATGATCTCTGACAACTATATCTGGTCTGTTGGCCTTAATTTCTCTATCTGTGTGTATCGGCATATCCCAGAGTATGGTTGCTTTCTCGTTTTCTGTGACCTTTTCTGGTGTGTGCCTATACCATTTTTTTTCTGTTGTTATTCCATAATGTTGGCATAGCTTCCAATGTATGTAGGTTCCAACTCTGTCATGTCTGTGAATATATTCCTTCTTAGCCAGGACTGGGCAGCTAGAGATAATATGATTTATTGTTTCTTGTCCATCTCCACATATTCTGCAGTTACTTGTAATATTTCTTTTCATTACATGTTTTTGGTAATTTCTGGTGGGGAGGCTTTAGTCTTGTGCTGCAATTAAAAATCCCTCTGTTTCTGCTTTGAGTCCTGAGCTTCTCAACCATTGCTGGGATTTTTCTTTGTCTATTTCTTTTGCGTTTAGTTTAGTGCAGTATTTACCATGAAGGGGCTTTTCTTGCCATCGTTTTATCATGGCTCGTTGCTGTTCTATTTTTGTTTGGATTTCATTTGTTTTATAGCTTTTGTTGTTTCTTCATCATCTTCTTCTTCTTCTTCGTGTTTATTAGGTGGTATGATTTCTTGTTTGTAATTGTCAGCTTCCTTAAATACTGAGAACAGTTATTTGTTTTGCTCGTGTTTTGCTGCTATCTGGATCAGTTCTCCTTCCTTCTGGAGTAGGTATTTTTGCAGTCCTATGGTGGTTATTTTATAGTAGTTTTCCAGCTGTATAAGGCCTCTACCACCTTCGATACGTTGTATATATAGTCTTTCTATGTCAGATTTTGGGTGGTGCATCCTAGATCCTGTCAGTATTTTTCTTGTTTTCCTATCTATTTTGGACAGTTCATTTCGTGTCCAGTTAAGGATATTGTAGCTGTAACTTATAACTGGGACAGCTAAAGTGTTGATACCTATTATCTTGTTTTTAGCATTGAGCTCTGTTTTTAGTATTGATCTAACTCGTCTATAATATTCTTTTTTTTATTTTTCTCTTTCATTTGTGTGTGTTGTGTCTTGTCTAGTTCATGGATTCCTAAGTATTTGTAAGTTTGGCTTTGGTCTAATTCTTTTATTTCATTTGCTTCATCTAGTGTGATGTTGTTACTCTTAACTAGTTTTCCTCTTTTCATGGTTACCTTGGCGCATTTTTCTAATCCAAATTTCATATCTATTTCTTTGGTAAATCCATGAACTGTCTTTAATAGTGTTTCCAGCTGTTTGTCATTTGCAGCGTATAGTTTTAGGTCATCCATATATAATAGGTGGCTGATCGTTTTGCCGTAACATTTATATCTGCATCCAGTTCTATTTCGCATATCAGATAGAGGTGACAGTGCCAAGCAGAAAAGGAGTGGAGAGAGCGTGTCTCCCTGGAATATTCCTCTTCTAATGGGGATGTCTTTGGTTTTCATGAGTCCCTCTTTTGTTTGGAGGTGTAGGACTGTTTGCCATTTATTCATATAGTGCTCTATGAATTTTATGATTGTTGGTGCTACTTTGTTAATGGCTAGTGTTTCGAGGATACATGTGTGGGGGATGCTATCAAACGCTTTTTTGTAGTCAATCCAGGCCATACTGAGGCCTTTCTTCTTTCTGTGGCTGTCTTCAGTTACGGCTTTATTAATCATTAGTTGGTCTTTACAGCCATATGAGCCTTTGCGGCATCCTTTCTGCTCTTCTGGGAACAGCTTGTTTTCGTCCAGGTGCTTGTTCAGCCTTTGCGATATCACTGCAGTAAATGCCTTGAACATAGTAGGGAGGCAGGTTATTGGTCTGTAGTTTTCTGGTTTTGCTGTTTCATTTGATTTGGGAATTAAGATGGTTTTCCCCTTCGTGAGCCATTCAGGCATTGTCTCTGGCTCTGCTAGTATGCTGTTAAAGTTTTCAGCCAGCTTTTTGTGCATTCCTGTTAGATATTTCAACCAGAAGTTGGGGATCTTGTCATGCCCAGGTGCCTTCCAGTTGCTTAGTTTTTGCAGTGCCTGGGTGACCTCTTCAGTTGTTATGGGGGTCCAAAGTTATTCAGATGCCGAGTTTGTTATTTTGATACTCCTTTTTTTTGGCTGTTCGTTCGCCGACCATATTTCTCTCCAGAATTCTTCCAATTCTTCTGCCGTTGGTGCTGCAGTGACTCCTATTTTATTTTTTCCCAGTTCTTGGTAGAACTTTTTGGAGTTGGAGTTGAACTTTTTGTTCTGTTCAAAGAAGCGTTGGCGTTTCTCGTACCGGCGGATCCTTATTTCATTATTATTATTATTATTATTATTATTATTATTATTATTATTATTATTATTATTATTATTATTATTATTATCATCATCATTATTATAAATGAAGTGAATATAGGAAAGCTACATATTACATGGAATTAATTGTTATATGCAATGATGTACAGGATCGCTACAGTATAAATTTAGTGTCTATTAAAGTATAGCATTAACTTTGCATGTGATTATAAAATAGATGCAGGGGTCTAACATATGAACACGGAATTTGGCTGCAAATAAAATAGTCAAGTAGCCTAACGATACTTAAAGTTATAGAGTACATCGGCAATATAGATTATTAATGACTATAAAGCGAAGCGTAAAAAAGTATACCGCCTTTAAAACTTGCAGCATTACTGTCTCCACATACATTTTACAAATTTCTAGTGGAGACAGTCTATAGTTTTCTCAACATTTTGTTGTTAGTCTTTGGTATGTTTTGTTATTTAATCGTCTCTCTTAGTAAGTGAAGATTACTTAAGTAATAGTGTATTTTATATATGAAATTATATATTGAAAATTACAATTCATATATTACCCAGTTTTTGCACATATCAATATGCAGAGGAAATTATATATATATATATATTGTTCATAGACTAAGCGTATTTCTGCATTCGTAAACTTTTCAGTTTCTAAATACAGTTAATATCGTTTTATACTACTTCATCTAAAATCGAACGCTTCATTCATAAATATTGTTCTACTGCATATTTATAAATACGTTTTCGTGTATTGTATTCCAGTTGCGTATTATTGCCTGAAACATTTCAAAAACGTCGACTACTCTCCACAAGTGAAAATCTAATTTGTTAGAACTACAATTTCCATAAAGTTTTCTAGAATCGGAGAGTTGACATTTGAAAAATACAAAAAGAGAAAAAATGAGCGTACAGGAAAATAAATATATTACGACCAAATTAATGAGAAAACACATTCAGCAGCGCTGAACATTGGTGGTTAGAAACAAATTAATATGGATGATAAATTTGTTTGCATACTTTCGTTCTTTAATATATATTCCGTAAAATTTCTTACAGTTTAATCATTCCTAATCCATGAATCTATGGCATATGTGTGTATGTGAGTGTGCATATTATGTGTATATACACATAATATTATATTCACTGACATCGTCTATCAGAAAAATCTATCATGAATTTTATATAGGTAGCGTACAGCTTATAACGGCTCTGTTATTTAAAGTATAGGCTTCACAACTGTTCGCTTCCTTCAATTGTTAAACACTTCTATCCACAATGAAATTTCAATGTGAAAACTCTATTTAAAACAATCACAAACTAGGGCAATACTGATTTAGCTAAAGAAATTTTTATATGTATCAGATTCAAACTGTTATTGCTTTCCTGTCCTCGGTACAAGTAATTGCAGGTTTTCACTAACTGACGGCCCAAATGCATAGAAACAAATCTCAGTAACAGGATGTACAATTTGATTTTCTTCTAATGAAGGAAATAACCAGCTGTGTGTATATATTTGTAAAATTTCCGAGGCAGACATGGTATATTATATAGAATATAAATATATAAAATCGATCTTGAACTTTCTAAATATTTTTATTAAAACTTTAGCAAAAATTTAATGAAAAATTTAATGACACCGTCGTTTAATGCGCAATATGCAAATTATGTCTAACTATTGCAGTTAGGTCCATAATAATAATTACAATCGTCTTATCGTCTGCTATTAACTGGCTACGAAACGTTTAAGGATGATATTTTTATATCTACTTGCAAAACATTACGCATCCTGTGCTTTATTAACAGTAGTTTAACTATATATACAAGGGATGTATGAAAAGTTTTGAGCGTTAACCTAGAAACGGGACTGCTTGATGGCCGAGACATTTTTTTCTGGTAAGGACAGCCTTTTCGGAGTATTATTGCTTATTTTCATGATTCTGATGTTTTTATTCGTTTTGTTGCAGATTTTTGAATAAACAAGTGTCGAGGTTACAAGTACCTTCACTTGAAAGCATAACTCCATCAGAAATCCATGAATATACGGTGAGAAACTTAACAGACAATGCTCCTTCATATGCAACAGTCAAACTCTGGGTAAATGAGTTCAAGCGTGGCAGGGAGAGTGTGGAACATGATCCCAGACCAGGGAGACCTCTAACTGCAAGCACCAAGGACAACCTTGACCTTGATCTTGGTACGATAATGCAAGATCACCGAATGTTATGTCGTCAGATTGGCGAGAGTCTGGGCATCTCAAATGAAAGAGCAGACAACATTGTGACAAAGGAACTTGGCTTCTCAAAGGTTTCCGCAAGGTGGGTCTCTCGCCTTTTGACTCCTGAACAGAAACGCACCAGGTGTACGAGCGTGTGCATATGTGCGTGTATGTGTGTGTGTGTGCCCTGCATGCATATGTATATGTGTATGTGTGAGTGTGTGTGTTTTTGCACACGTGTCTATTTGCATGCTACAATATCATATACAATTTAAGTATAAGCATATATGAAAAAGTCCATGCTGAAATGTTGAATACCTTCATTAATTTCAATTTAGTTTAAGAATAATATTGGAACTTTGAACGAAGAACTGGTTAATTTCTTGTAAAATTAGAAGCGTCTGGAGCTTCACGTTAGGGTTATTGATATTACTCTTTACTCTTTTACTCTTTTACTTGTTTCAGTCATTTGATTGCGGCCATGCTGGAGCACCGCCTTTAGTCAAGCAAATCGACCCCGGGACTTATTCTTTGTAAGCCCAGTACTTATTCTATCGGTCTCTTTTTGCCGAACCGCTAAGTGATGGGGATGTAAACACATCAGCATCGGTTGTTCAAGCAATTCTAGGGGGACAAACAGACACACACGCAAACATACATATATATATATACGACAGGCTTCTTTCAGTCTCCGTCTACCAAATCCACTCACAAGGCATTGGTCGGCCCGAGGCTATAGCAGAAGACACTTGCCCAAGATGCCACGCAGTGGGACTGAACCCGGAACCATGTGGTTGGTTAGCAAGCTACTTACCACACAGCCACTCCCGCGCCTTCACATAATTTGAACTTAGTCAATAGACAGACAAAACATAAATTCCCAATGTAAAATAAATAATTTTGCTGAAATTATGTATATATATGTGCGTGTGTATGTATGTGTATGTGTGTGTGTTTATGTGTGTGTGTGTGTGTAGACAGATATGTGTAAAATTATTTGCACAGGCGGAGGCGTGGCTGTATGGTAAGAAGTTTGCGTGGAAGTTTGGGCAAGTGACTTCAAATATAGCCTCGGGCCGACCACAGCCTTGTGAGAGGATTTGGTAGACGGAAGCTGAAAGAAGCACGTCGTATATATATATATATATATATATATATATATATATATATATATATGTGTGTGTGTGTGTGTGTGTGTGTGTGTGTGTGTGTGTGTGTGTGTGTGTGTGTGTGTGCGTGTGTGTGTGTGTGTGTGTATACACATATATGTATATATTTCTCTACCTTTGTGTCTCTGCTTGTCTGCCCCAATGGTATAAGTACCAGACTTACAAAGATTAAGTCATGGGGTCGATCTCTGCGACTAATAGGCGGTAGTCCAGCATGGCAGTAGTCAAATGATAGAATCAAGAAAGAAAATAAACGCTATCATATATATATATATATATATATATATATATCTTTACACATATATATCTAAATGTACATATCAATATATATTTGAGTGTGTGTCCATCTATCTATCTATCTATCTATCTATCTATCTATCTATCTATCTATCTATCTATCTCTATCTATATATATATATATATATACTAGCAGTGTCGCCCGGCGTTGCTCAGGTTTGTAATGGAAATAACTATAAAGCATTTTTAGAGAGTTATAGCCAAAAAATAGCAAAAAAATGGAAAAAAAAATATGGTAAATTTTTTTTGAGAGTTAAAAAAGGTGGAGTTGCGTCCCCTGTGGTTTGGGTTTCTGATTCTCGACCCCATGTCGAATTTATCGTTTTTTTTCAGAACTGGGGGAACTTTTCAAAATTTTCGCTGCGTTAGTTTTGAATTATGACATTGGGCTATGTGTGTGTCAAGTTTCATCAGAATCGGTTGAAAGCCGTGGTCAGAGTGAGGGTACGAGAAAACAGACACACAGAAACACACACAGACAAACTGCCGTTTATATAGAGAGAGATATATATCTGTCTGTCTGTCTGTTGTCTGTCTGTCTATTATTTATCTCCCTTTATATATGCATTTATATACATTTTTACGTACATAAATATGTATGCATTTAGACGTGTGTGCGCAAATATATTTTTAAACGTGTGGAGTACCGTAAGTTGTGAATAAATGTTTGTTTCACAGACTTTCTGTCATGTTTGATTTATTGCAGAATTAATCATTGTATAATTCAACTATTTGAATACTGGATACGTTCGGGCAAGATAAAAATAGAGAAACATAGATTAAGAAACTACGTCAGCTCCACATAGTATTTAGTGGTAAACATATATTTTATTTTGCTATCCTCTAATTGCATATTGTCATCACCGTGCTGCTATATTTAGCACGCTTGTGTAATTTAGTATGGATGCATACATACGTAGATAGATAGATACATATATAAATACATACATACATACATAACTACATACACGCATACGCACTCATATATACATATATGAAAAAGTATGATTATGGGTATCGAAGAGATACCACCATGCTAGAGATAGATGTCAAAACATGATTCTAAATCCCCATTGAATTCATACAGCACAAGGTGAAAAGATAACTAGACAAATAAATTAGCAAATATTAATGGATAATTCCAGATCCAATTTTCTGGCGCCGTATTAAAATATACTTTGCCTCATCGGTGAGATATACGAAAAATAGTACATAATTATAAATATATATATATATATATATATATATATATATATATATATATATATATACACTACATTCGAATACTTACGTATACGCTCGTATACATACATATATATGTACATATATACATGACTGGTTCAATAGTCCGTCTAAACACTACGTACTATATGGTCAAAATACTACCACAATGAATATAATGATGATGTAAATATATATAAATGTTTATATAAAAAAGTTATGGGGACGTAAACACACCAACATCGGTTATCACGCTATGGTGGGGAAGAAAATCACAGACACACAAACACACACACAGAGACACGCAGACACACACACACACACACACACATACGTATATACAACGGTTTTCTTTCAGTTTCCGTCTATTAACTCCCCTCACAAGGAAGCTTCGTTTGGCCCGGGCTATGGTAGAAGTCACTTGTCCTAGGTGCTACAATAGGACTGATCCCGGAGCCATGTAGCCGGCGAGTAAGCTTCTTACCACACAACCATTCCTGCGCCCATATATATATATATATGTATATATATATATATCGGTATGCCCCGATAAACACACACACACACACACACATATATATATATATATATATATATATATATATAGAGAGAGAGAGAGAGAGAGATAGATAGATAGATAGATAGATAGATAGATAGATAGATATATAGATAGATAGATAGATGGATAGATAGGTAGATAGATAGATAGATAGATCGATAGATACGTTCGTGCGTGTGTGTGTGTGTGTGTGTATCGGGGCTGTACCGCTACAATTTCTGTACAATGAAGAAGACAGGAATTGCATTACAGAACCAACCTGTCCATGAAATTTATAAATAACTCAAGGCTGAGATCCTCTGGAACACATATTATCCATAAACCAATCTCAAATGACATAGAAGCATTGCAACTCAAATATTTGGAAATATTTGGTATGTTGTGGATTGAAATTTTTTAGTATTATTCCGAAAAATATGACCCCGAGAGCTTTCGGCGAACATAATTCCTTTAATGGGCTATAATAATGCCAAGTATAACCTATCTATTAATTTCGGACACTGTTGTAAGTGGTGTTGTTTAGTGAGACATAGACAGGCCTTAGCTGAAACATGTCACCTATGTTGAATGTTATATATGACCGTTCCACTCTTTCGTATGAATTTTCTAGAATTTGTGTACATTAGAACCTAATGAAAAATTGCATGTAGTTGTTTCGTTATATATTATGCTTGGATTATGAATGCTTCTTTGCCATGTCCTCATTTTGAGATCTTTTCTAAGAGCCTATTGTAGTAGAAGGTCAGTGCAGTGAGAATGTTTAAGCATGATAGTGAAAAAATAATATGTGCTAAAGGTCCGGAGAAATTATGTGTATGTTTTGAATTATATGTGAGAATATCATTAATGTGCAGGAGGAATGTTGAAAACATATAATAATAAAAAAATAATTATTTACAACATAGTTGAAGGTGTAGGAGTCAGAGAGAAAGAGTATTTAGCAAGCCCTGCATCGGTGCGGTCTTGAAGAAATCTTCCGTTGCAAGAAAGAGAGAGAGATGTCGGAGGAGTGGCAAATTAACCGAGGTGTTCATAAAATAGACACACTTAATTGCGTTAGGGATATAGCATGATACGATATTGCTTCTAGGATTAAATCTATGAAAGCTATATAATACTTGGGTTAATAGAGCAAGCCATTGGTATTTCTGTCTCTATGAATGCTGCTATGGAGGTGAGGCGGTCAACGGTTAGTCATGAAGGACTGTTTTCTTTATAGCAATCTTTATTGATATATTGAAAGTGAATGCACTATTTATCATTGGAAGTAGAAATGGAAATAGCTGCACTTTTCGATAGATTAAGTTCGCTCGCACACATGTTCACACACACACACAGTCTCTCTCTCTCACTCTCACTCTCTCTCTCTCTCTCTCTCTCTCACACACACACACACACACGAACGCACGCACACACACTCACAAACGTGAGGAATACTGAGAAAATGAAAATATTGGCAGTGATATGATTTATTTCTGGAATGTACTTTTTGAGGGTAATCACGAAGATGTAATCGGTGACTGTGTAACTGGCGGAGTGATAGACATAGAGAATGTGGTTATGCAGTGTGCATAAATAGGGTGCTGAAAGCAACATGAACTGCTTGAGTTTATTAAACTGCAGAAATAGATAATTATAGAACGAGAATGGGGTAGGTGGAGACTTAGAATTTCACTTACTTCTTACAAATGGGGCAGAATGTCGTAAGGAAGCGGGGAGGATGTGGTGTGTTCTCTAGATTAATTTTTTTCAGTGTCGCCAAGTGGTTGATATTAAGGCAGCCGTTAAATAGCTGGCAATGTGTTCTCTTTAGTTGTATTGCAGTATCACAGATACAATGATATATGCTTTTAGAAATGATGTGTCACATTTTTTCATTGTATAAGTAATGTTAAAGAAGAGGTCTTAAATGTTTTCTGTCATCCATTATACCTGCAATATCGGCACAAATTGGTTAACTGAATACTGAATTAGAAAACAATTATTTAAACATAATTTTACGATTTGATACCATTTCCAGACAAAGTGTGTAAAGACGCAAATAATTCTTATAGTTTCACATTAACCATTACTTATTTATCGCATATATTTGTCTGAGTAGTATATGGTGAGCACTTTTAAAGGGGCTCCAAATACGAAGAAGGTTAACTATTGTTTGGTGTCAGAAGAGCTTTCGAGCGAGGGTGTACTTCACTGCTGTAACCATTTTCCAGGTAAGTTTAACCTGCCTCTGAGAAATTACTTCTACCGCGAATCCTTGATTATGAGTGACAATAACGAAATCATTCCTTCGAGATAATTTGTTTATTTTAAGTCAGTTGACTTAATCATTCAACAGAGAAAACACGGCTAAGAATACGAAAGACCTCGTTGCTTGTCTTAACCAGGGCGGAATGTTATGCCTACTTCTGCCAAATTCAGTGCATGTTCTATGTTGCCGTGATGTACCAGCACAGAAAGAGTTGATTGTATAGCATTAGCAGAACATTACTTGAAAATGTATTCGAGAAAAACAGAAGCTAAAAAGAAACAATGATAATATGAGTGAAGGAGTTGGGATTTTATGTTGGTTGAATGTTATTTGTGTTTCATTCCCAAAGAAATTGAGAGGACAACAAATATTAGAATACATAAAATAAAAGTGAAAGTTAAAACAGAGGATTAAGGGGCAAAAATGCTTTCCAGGTTTCTGTCTTCATCTTGTAGTTCAGAAGGAAAAAAAATGAAATACATGGTGCCAAAATTAATTTGATATTTATAGATATTTCTATATGTTTTGATTTTTAGCAATAAGTCTCAGTTCAATTAGAATTCCTGAAATGAAACTACTTTTAATCAAATTCAAATAAATATCAACTTCTACTTTGGATTCGGAATGAAAATTCAAAAAGAAAGAAAACATCACACATTATTTATTCCAAAATAAATTGGACCAAGCCGTGGAGGGGTTCAACAACACAATCCCTTTCACAAATTAATAAATATGATGCAAATTTGCTTCAGAGAGAAACATCACGTATTCCAACTTAAATAAACACTAAACAAATACCCGAGTTAATTTTCTCTTTCTGAATCAGCAAAGAATTCTCGTTTATAAATTAGAAAATAGAAATTCTTAAATTACAAACTGACATAACACACCAAAGGCAAGCTTATCAAAGTAACAATTGTAGCTTCAAATTTCGCTAATCTAAAACAAGGCATTCATTTCATTTGATATTAAACCAAATGTTGGTATAGAAAATAAGTTTGTCCTAGCAACTAAAACGTAGACAAACGAATAATACGTACTAGCACACGCACAATATATATAATACACACACACACACACACACACACACACACATATATATATATATATATATATATATATATATATATATATATATACATATATATATAGGGAGAGAGAGAGGGGGAGAGAGAGCAAATCTCCATCTCTACCCCTTACAGCAATGTTATACACAAAGTAGGAATACCTGAGACATAATGTTCTGCTTTTATTATGTAGACAGATAGGATCTCGTTCCTTCAGGGGAGGTAACTGTGTGTTCTCTCTAAGGATCAAACAGGAGTCATCTTTGATTTTAGGTGAGAATTGATCAAGCGTTAATTTGATAATTATTCCATTGCCAGAATGTGTTGGACTGATAAGTTACATGGAGGGTTGCTATTGAAGTGTGCTTCGTGACCACCCAAACCTTAAGTGGTAGGCTTGGATTCGAGAAGTTCTGCTTTGAAACTCGAAAAAGTAATGTTCTTTCGTAGGACGTTAATTTTGTTGAGACTATTGCAGGAGTGACTGTGTATGTAGGATTCATGAAGTTAAAAGTATTCAATGGTAGATGGTTGTTTAAATTTAAATATAAATAATCATCGTATTATTTGCGTGAACATAAATAAATCTGGCTATTTTATAAGTTTAATTATGATATTTATGCATGACTGGGAGAAATTATGGCAGCATTTGAATTTCATATTTGTTAGTAGATTAAAAAATACCTCTTTAATGTCATCAGGCACCTGTTCATTAACGGGCAATTCTTTGTGCGAAATTCTAAAATGAGAGTACACTGATTACGAAAGTTGAAGGTTCGTTAATTCAGGGACTTTAAGAAAGTATATTAGCTTTTGGCGGTAGACATATAATGTAGAATTTCATTTAGCTTTGGGATTTATTTTTGTTTTGTTTTATCAAAGAGTTGACATGTATGTTGAAGTCGTGGATGAAGAGAGTATCAAAACAATGGATCTCGTATATGGATAGATTTGCACCGGGTGATTGCTGCAATCTGGAATGTGAGAGTAAATAATATTACTGACAGAGCGCATACCCTGTCTTCTCATTGGATCTATCTATCTATCTATCTATCTATCTATCTATCTATCTATCTATCTATCTATCTATCTATCTATCTATCTATCTATCTATCTATCTATCTATGTCTCTGTCTGTCTATCTATCTATTAATCTATCTATCTCCTTCCTTCCTTCAAACGGGAAGGAAGAGCTATTTTTATCATACTTGTGGCTATGGCGAAAGAATGTATCTGGTGGACGCGTCTGAAAGGATTAGAGACAAACACTTTCCTCTCTGGTCAATCTCTCATCAACTTCTTCAAGTATCACTTGAAGAAAAAAGTGAGAGTAGAGAGGCAAGTTTTGTCTAGTGAATGTTTTAAAAAAAGATGGGTGAATGTAGCAAGGATGGCACGTATGAATGACGAAGCCACCTTGACTATGATTCTATGAACCGTAAAAATTAATACAGAGAGTTGCTTATTTGCAAAAAAAAAAAAAAAGAAATATAACATGTGACTTCATTGACCGAGGTTACCGTGGTCTTTTCCGTAGGCTTTTCTTTCCACGGGTAAACCTCACCTGTCCTCCCCTTTACACTTCATATTGACATTTCTGTGATAACGATCCCTATTGATCAATTTTTTTTCCTCTCCCCCTTTTTTTTTTAACCCCCCCTTTTTTGTCCTCTTTCTCTCTTTTACGATCCCTTTTGATCGACCCCCCCTTTTTATTTTATTTTATTTTTTATTTTATTATTATTATTATTATTTTTTTTTTTTAAACCTTCAAAAGAAAAGCTCTACCTTGTAATTTGTTCTATCTGTGTGCAGCCCTGTGTGGCTAATAAAGAAACATATCTATTTATTTATCTACCTACCTACCTATCTATCTATCTATCTATCTATCTATCTATCTATCTATCTATCTATCTATCTATCTATCTATTATCTACCTACCTATCTATCTATCTATC
The DNA here is from genome assembly GCF_006345805.1 of Octopus sinensis. Classification (NCBI taxonomy): domain Eukaryota; kingdom Metazoa; phylum Mollusca; class Cephalopoda; order Octopoda; family Octopodidae; genus Octopus; species Octopus sinensis. The sequence goes on from NC_042997.1 coordinate 148,046,254, forward strand.
TATCTATCTATCTATCTATCTATCTATCTATCTATCTATCTATCTGTCTGTATGTATGTCTCTATGTCCGTCCGTCCGTCCGCCTGTCTGTCTGTCTGTCTATGTATGTATGTATGTATGTATGTATGTATCTATCTATCTAACTATTTCTACGTATGTATGTGTGTGTATAGACTCATAAACATACGTAGATGCATACCTTTTATACGTACATACATACATGCATACATATATACAAGTATACATGCATGCATGCATGCATAGATACGTACATAAATACATACATGCATGCATACATACATACATACATACATACACACATGAGGCTAGACTGCGGATGTTTCAAACAAAGATTTTTGACGCCTAGACCTTACTTTCTATAGTATGTATGTGTGTGCGCGCGTCTGTGGAGACAACTATGCCCAGAAAAAAAAAAGACAGCAAAAAAAACATGGAATACAATGAATACAACTTTCTGCTTAATGCAGATCTCTCTGCTTTCTGCTTAGTGTATATTTCTCACGACCGCGGACCGAGTAAACAATATACTCACTAGATCTGATAGACTGACTTTAAAAAACTCGGATAATGCACAGTTGTTTATTTGAATACAAATACATATACATGCTCCCTTGCGACAGTCAGTGGGAGATGGTAGAGAAGAGAAGAATTTAGTTAAGAAGTTTGAATGTTTTACTGTAAGTAGAGTATTTGCGCTGGTGCGTATTTTTGACATGCACTGTTTCATCGTTGAGCGTGTGTGAATGTACGCCTGCATATATCCTTGTGGATGAGCGAGAAACCAACAAAACTCCTTGTATCACCAAAGATGAAGTGAAGGCTAGGATAATGGCAGCATTCGCCAACTTAAATAAGGAGACTGTCCTGAAGAGTTGCAGGAGATTACAAAGTTGTTTGGAGGCCGTGGTTGAAGCCAATGGTGATTTTATTCAATAAATTTACTCTTTAGCATTTCAAGATATTTTTTATGTAATGTTGGTAAATATATCTATTAAATGAGATGTCAATGTTATTTTTATTTTTGGATAATTTAGACGACAGTTTATTCACAGTAGACTGTATGTATATACATATATAGGTATATCTACAAACTTATTTTAATGGTGAGCAGTAAGTATTCAAGTGTTTTTATGTGGACTGTCTACCACCACACTAGAACCACACAAGCAGTAGAACCTAGTCATGGGCATCAGACAATTTTGAGACCACACCACCCCTAACATCAGGCCACATAACTCTCCAGACTACCACTCTCTTGATTATTATGTGTGGGGTGTAGTTGAACGAGTCACTAACAAAACTCCTTGTATCACCAAAGATGAGCTGAAGGCAAGGATTATGGCAGCATTGGCCAACTTAAAAACGGAGAACGTCCTGAAGAGTTGCATGAGATAAGAAAGTCGTTTAGAGGCCGTGGGTGAAGACAATGGCGATTTTATTGAATAAATATTGGTAAACATATCTATTAAAATCAGATGTCAGTGTTATTTTCATTTTTGCATAATTTAGGAGACAGTCTATTCACAGCAGACTGTATGTACCATAAATCCTCGAGTATAGTCCGCCCTTGAGTATAATACGCAAGGGATTTTTAGGGGGCTGTACCTCTGAAAAACCTAAACCTTGTGTATAATACGCACCCCTTCTCTAACTTGAGTCAAGGAAGTCTATATAACGTCCTTGGTTTGTAAAAATGTATACGGTAAGGTCCTTTATCATTGTATATATAGCATAATGCAAACGGGTAGCATTTTTATGCATTTTGTTTGCAGAAAATAAAGAAACAACTGTAATATTGTTTAATAAATGTTGCTTACTGCAAGTTATGGATGATTCTTTTATGACTTCATTGCTTTCAAACTTAGCTTAAGGTATTTTCGCGCCCGACATCACAAAATGCGTCTGAATAAACATTGTAGGACAGCAAATAGAGAATTGAGCATTGCTTAGAAAATAATTTTCATTTGTAAGCTCGCACTCAATACACACTTGGGATTCCGACCTTTAAATTGGGTAAAATGCGGATTATACTCGAGGATTTACGGTATATACATACATAGGTATATGTACAAACTCATTTTAAAGATGAGGAGTAAATGTTCCAGTGTTTTTTTTATGTCCACCGTTTACGACCACACTAGAACCAGGAAGCTCCTTTCAAATTAGGAAGTTTCCTGTAAGTGTAGGCACTTCTGTTTGGTTCCAAGATAGGGAGATGACAAGATGCTACATGTAATTCATTTTATTTCTATATCGTTGTTAGATATCTAAAGAATATTTCAGTAATCATTATTATATAAATGCCACAAAGATAATTTTCGGCAAAACATCCACATTTCAGTAGTATATTCATATGTATAATCAAATGTGTATGATGATGTGGGTGTGTGAGTAGTAAAGTTCCGGGTAGGAGGTATACTATATGTCGCTCCCTGAGAACCACCCACCAATGATCTACAAACATCTGATTCTTCTCTCTAACAAGTGTATTTAAAGTATCATAGCAAGTGACCACTATTTCACTTCATCGGTGATATATGAGAGTGACAGTTCCTACTGTTCTTGATATTAATATTATTGTCATTTTTATAGATGTGAGCATTGTTGCTACAGCATTGAGTCTACTTTGCCACTGGGTTACGTTTGTACTCGACAATATTAATATACGTGCAAGGTTTGGACTGCATAGGTGTGGCTGTCCTGTCTAGTTAAATATGTACGATAATGCATACCTTCCACAACTATCATTAAATCTAGATTTTCTATCTTCCTTTACACCATAGTCCTCTTAGTATTCTGTCACCCAATAATCTATCGCAGTAGATAAACACACACACATACACACACACACGCACACACACACACACACACACACACACACACACACACACACACACACACACACACAAATTGGAAGAAACATAACGGTGTAATTTTATCTGAGATCACTAACGAAAAGTAATAATGCAATTTCGCCAAATGGTTGTGTAAACTTGTCTGTCGGTTTCTGAAAACATGTATGATTTATAAACATTAATATAGCAATTACTTTTCTGAATTTGAGTTTTTATTAACACTATACAGACGCACAAACAATAAACATATATGTGTGTGTATGTGTGTGACTGTATATATATATATATATATATATATATATATCATATGCGTTTATACATATATATATAAACGCATACATACATACACACACACACACATATATATGTATATATATAGATATACATCTGTGTGTATGTGCGTGTGTGTGTGTGTGTGTTTGCGTGTTTGTGTGTGTATAAATAGTTTCGAATTCTATAAGTTGTTGATCACCAGACGAGAAAATAATAAAACTATTTTAATTGAAATGAGCAATAATTTTGATTGACTCGCAGTAGTGTACAATTTCTTAAATTTATTAAATATAGCTTACAATTTTATTAACTGGTATATTACGAACATTTATTACGTAAACTATGTAATATGTTATAGAATTCAACTAATTTTTGTGGTATATACTGAGTATATTGCAAATTGTAATTTCTCCTATTGGTTATAGAGTATATATATCTGAAACTTACTGTGAAAATATACATATTAATTTAGTTCGACCTAATGACAAATCCAGTTAGATTGCAACCATTTCTTTTGTATGTCGATGTTTGTTCCAGTCGGAAATTAACTATAATTGCTTGACTTTTGAGCAACAATAACATTCACAACGTATTAATAATTTCATAATATTTAATTATTTTAGCAACATTTCGAAAAAAGCATTTCAGTGGCCTAGTTATCCATCAGCAGCGCCATCATAAGTACTTCTACACAAACCTTTTCACCTGAGTAATTCTTCTTGTTGCCTTTATTGTTGTCGTTCTGTCACTAATATAAATGCCAGTGAAGCAGGCACGGAATCGTAATATCTTGAGTGAAAATGGTGTTATCTTATAAAAGATTCTAGATAGCTAAAGGAGAAATGACAGCTATTTTAGGGCATGAAATTATCGCTACAGGGATTCCTCACAGGAATGTGGGGCTTGGGTTGTTTCTTTTCATTTAACATAGGTCAACCTTGATCAAAGTATTCCTCAGCAGCAAAACAAAGCATTGTATTACCATCTCTAATTTTCTGAAGAAAGTCATTTAAAGCTTAATCATAAAATACAACGTTATATAATTCGTTTTTAGAATTGTAGGGTATGGGATCAGAGTGGATTGGATGATATTTCTAATTGCTGTGGATTAATATTCTGTTACTCTAGTGTGAGTCCTAAATTCGAAGCAAAATTGTAAATTTGAAGTACCTGTTGTACCTTACAAAATATTGCTGTCATTGGGTGTTTGATCTTTAAAATCAGTGGACTGCTATATGACCAACGAAAAACATTTGCGAGGCATTTGTCAGAGAAAATGAAAATACAGGCCCGATACTGCAGTATCAGCTAGTGGTAGTAATATTTGTGTAATCGTATGTACACACACACACTCACTCACACACTCACACACACACACACACACACACACACACACACACACACACACACACACACACACACACATACAACATACAAATATATATATATATGTATATACATATATATATGTGTGTGTGTGTGTGTTTATGTATATAAATATATACATACATATATATACATGTATATATATATATATATATATATATATATATATATATATATATATATATATATGCATGATGCATATATATATGTATGTATGTATTTATGTAGCTATGCATATGTAAAAGTAAGTATATTCAGTTCCAAAACATTAAGAACATCGGTTTCAAATTTCCATTATACATATCTACAACGGTGTTAAAATTTTTGTGAAATATGAA
>NC_042997.1:148056126-148126126 GCF_006345805.1 Octopus sinensis
CAAAATACACCTTAGATGGCCAGGTCATCTCTTTCACCTATGAGTGGTATCAGAATTCTGAAACAATTTCACACACACACACACACAAACACACACACACACATACACACACACACACATATATATATATATATATATATATATATATATATATATATATATATAAATATATATACCAGAGTAAGCACATAAATACGAAACGAGGTGGAAAAATAAAGTATAATAAAGTATATATATATATATATATATATATATATATATATATATATATACATGTGCGCGTGTACGCGTGTGCGTATATATATATATATATATATATATATATATATATATATATATATATATATATATATATATATATATATATATATATATATAACGTGGTTATGACTTCATCCTCAAGAAATTAACGAATGTTGCAGATGTGCGTATGTGTCAGTTTGTGTGGAATGGGCATGCGCGGAAAGTTGTTGCTATAGTAACCGGCTAGCTTCCTGTAATTCTCTTCTTTTGTTGATGGTTGTTTTTTCGTTTTTGTATGACGATAGACTCGAAGATTCTATGGTTGCCCCTGTTACGCTGGTTTGCCTTGCTGTACACTGTGAATTCCCGGGCCCGGCATTTCTGTAGATGTTTCTTCAAGGAAGTGTCTGCCTGCATTTGTTCTTTTATGCGTATATGCAGTTTTCTTCATCCGTTTCCTGTGTATGATGCGCCACATTTCCCACAGATGACCTCGTATACAACATAGATCCTCTGGCATATTTCAGGGACGTTGATGTGGCAGTTCGATTATGTGCACTCCTCGGCTTAGTGAAAGGCGTTGTTTGTAGACAGAGCTTTTCTCAGGTATGGGCAGTTGTGCACCATCTGTATATATTTAAGTATGCGTGTATATGTGTTATATAACACATACCTGCCCATACCTGAGAAACGCTCTGTCTACGAACAACACCTTTCACTATGCCGAGGAGTGCACATAATCGAACTGCCACATCAATATATATATATATATATATTTGCAGACAGAGACAGAGAGAAAGATATACGTACAGACACACACGCACACACCCACGTACGCACACACTCACACGCGCACACACTCACATACATACATACCTTGATACAGGACCTCAGACACGTACCACATATGGTTTATTGAATTTATTGAGTAATATATATTTACGAAGGTGTATACCTAACGAGTTAAGATATGCGGCTCACGATTGTAAGGTTGTGAGTTCAATTCCTGGCGACGCTTTGTGTCCTTGAGCAAGACACTTTATTTCACTCATTTGACGAAAATGAGTAGCACCTGTATTTCAAAGGGTGAGCCTTTTCACACTCTGTGTCACAATGAAACTGCTTGAAAGCTACACCAAGTGTACACGAGTCTGTGTAGTGCTAATTTCACGAGTAGGATGTTCCGTTGATCGGATCAACTGGAACTGTCGTCGTCGTAGCCGACGGAGTGCCAAATATATAGTTTGGATTACTTCAAGGGATCCCTTACACACTCCTAAATACCCTATTGCATCTAAAAGCATGACAATATGTCAATCTTGCTGCAAGCAGGTGTCACAGTTTAAGAAGTAGCTTAAATCTATTGCAATTAATATGATGGATTATCTGTGGAAACAAAAATTTGGTGCAACTGTTTATTAATGAAATTTAAGAAAACTTTGAGAATCTCCAAACGATATAGAAAAATGAAATTCTCAAATTATTAATGCGGGATATTTTCGAACACCATTTTATAAATATTCATATTTAGAACTACTTCAGTCGGATTTAATACTTCATTTGAAATATTTCAGAAGTAAAAGCACCATGAAAATGTCATTCTCAATGGAAGATGGGTACTAGATTTTGGCACAAGGCCAGCAGTTTCAGTTAAGAGACTAAGCTGTTTACACGAATCCTACTGCTCAACTGGTACTTGTTTTATAGCGCTCGAGAAGACGAAAGATAAAGTCAGCTGCGGCAGATAGATTAAATGGCGCTAAGCATTTTCTCCAGCTTAATAACAATCCAAACTCTTCGCCGCTTTATTCAGAACGAATTATCCTTTTTATTTGACTATATTTTCCGATATATTCTACAAATCTTCTTCTCAAACATAAATAAGTTTCAATCTCGTCAATCCAGAATAACCTCCGAAGTGCATGAACATGTCTTCCACCTTCTGAAAACTCCATAAAAAATTGTACAGAATCACCACCCACGTTTTACTCAAAAGACCCACTAATATGTTTAGAGACTCCTCTTCACTCAGTTGAAGGTGAAACTAATATCTTTACATGTGAAGTCAAGATGTTCTATGAAAATATCTCTTGCGGATAATATCTTCAAAGAACCGGTATTAACCACTTATGTGCTTCTAGATCATAAGTTGCATGTCGCATTGAACGCATGTAACAAGTAGGGGGAAAATAAAATGCCATCGCTAAAGACCTTAAGCATGTATTAATATATCTTTGATGCTAAATAGTATTTCCACGAGAATGAAATATTGCCGAATACGACTGAACATAATACCGTATTTCGACTGAAATATATACGTACACCGTCAGACTAAAAATTTCATAATAACTGAGAAATAAGTCTTCCAAAATGAGTCTTAATGATTGATATGCTTTCGGTCGATAAAATCAAGTCGAAATACACGTTATGTTCTCCTCTCACAAACTTGTGTCCTTTCCTCTGTTACATTTTGTATTTGTTAGAGGGGTCACACTAGTCTATGGTTTGCATACCTTTTCCCACAATTTCTTTGGCTTCATTTCCTTTTTCGTTTCTTTGAGGTTGCTGTCATCCCATCATTCGAACTTTTTGATTGGTTCCTCTGCTACTGTTGTGACATTTTGGTTGGCTAATATGAATACATCTGTTTCTGCTAATTTTCATTTCCACAGAATGAGACTTCGTGATACCTTTGGTGTGAACCTCATTCTGGAAGATGCAACTAATTCGTCCAACCGTTTCAGCATCCTACGTGTTTCATCCCCCCTTGTGGAAAGGATTGTAGTTCACCCATGAAGGTTTGTAGAAGTGGCATCTGAAATACCGCTTCAAGTTCTATTGACCATCCCATTGTTGCTGTCAGGATCATCCTCATTGCCAGCGCAAACAGCATAGGGGTGACTGCATAGCTCATTGCTATTCCCACTTCTAAATTGATCCAGGTGGAAACCACGAAAATACATTTCTCGGATGTTCATTGGAACATGATATATCTCAAGAGCTATTTGAATCATCTTGTGCGGGGCCGAACCGAAGACATTCGCCAGATCGAGCCATACCACATCAAGACTTCTCCTTCCTGCTCTAATTCTTTGGATTGCATCCAAAGCATTGAAGATTGTTCTAAACAACTCGACTCTCCAGAGATGTCCCTTTTCTGAAGTGCCATATCCAAGTACTTATTCTCTGAATATATTGCCTTGCTGCCTTCACAAAAAGAATATTTTTCCTTCAACGTTTAGAAATGATATTGATCTGAATTGGCAGATGTCACTTGAGTTCATTTTCGGAATGTATAGTCCTTCAGCTCTCATCTATTGGTCTCTAGTCTTTAAGTTCTTCCATGCTAACCTAATCAACTTGTGGTACTACTCAAGGACACTGAGACATTTTGGGGCAATAGATAGGGGGTTCTCTTTAGCCTTGATAATGATTTGACCCTGGCTTTCTTGACCACTTTCCTCACTTTCCTTATCCAGTGTTGGCGGTATATCATCGAACAATTCCTCTGGCAGAGCAGGCCACACCCGACCCTAACTTGGAAATAAAATCTCACTCTGTGAGACCAAATATGTCTCCTTAAGATGTTGCCTCTTCTATGTCAAGTGTAAGTGGCGCAGATTTTGGCTGTTCGAATAGTTTCCTAGTGAACTGGAAGGGGTCACTGAAGAAAGAATTTCGTATCTTTTCCCTTCCGCTTTTTTTCTTCTTTGCTCCTTATGCTTTGTTGAGAGCACTATGTCTCGCTCTGATGTCTCTCCAGAGGTTTTCTAATCCTTCTTTCTCAAATGCCGAGGCAACCTTTATCTGCTTCATCAGATCCATTTCTTTCTCTGGATGTTATCTATCTCTCGCTGGCGTCTGGGTTTTTAGAAAGGTGATTTCACTTACGACTCGCTCACTCCAAATGTGTCTCTGCAGAGTTTATAAATATTGTCTACGAATGTAGCTAGTTTGTGTTCCAGAGTGCTCTTCCGTATGAGCACATGAGTTTCTGGACTACTTTCTGGTCCATGGTAGTCATTAGACCCGAAAATAGTCCACACAGTAAGTTGAAATTACAACGTCTGGTCTCAAGGGCCTGTACTAATTCCTGAACTGAATTAACTACATAGATGTCCTTGACACTGGTTCGACTGCTATCCTTGTTTTTCCGTCATCCTATATGCTGGAGCAAAGTGCTTCTGTTCATTCAACAGAGTCTTTGCACAGCCCCTTTTCGGCCTTATGCCAAAATGCTTGAGTGAAATTGTGTCTGCAAAAAATATATCTTCATGATTCATACGCAAACGATTATCTTCATATTTGAAAATTTGCAGGGTTTGAAAATTATTTGGAAAATCTAAAAATTTAAAAAGTAAATGGATGTGAGCAAGAGATCGAAATTAAGCAAAATATTGTCTTATGTTTCTCCTCTAAGAATATGCAACTTGAATTATAAATGGTTAACAGAAAACTAAAAGTCTATATAGAACTAGAGATACTTACATGTATACATGATTGCATGCATAAATACTAAAAAAGTTCACTGTTTACAGAAGTTTCGTGAGTTTTGATATTGTACATACTTTCTAGTGAAACGTATCTAAAATAATTACATTTGTAGACAATTATCTGTAATATCACAGGCGAGCAAACGAAAATAAAAGAACAGCTCATGGTTAACAAAGTAAAGAAGAGAATTAACTGCGCATAAACAACTGAAGATATGTTTAGAAATCAGAAATAAATTCTATACTTGTTTCTCAGCTATGCTTAATAAATGTTTCGTTTCACTTTACAAACAATCTGATTAACAGAGAGGGTATGATAAAAATGGCTGCTTAATATATGGTAATGTATACCTTATCTAAATCAGCTTTAACTATAGAAGTGAATAGAATTCATACAATTATTCACTTAATTTTATTCTTCAATTGAAATATTACATGGGGATTTCTGTTTCAGACAGTTGTTTATCTTAACATTAAAATGTCTGTAAAATAATCAGTGCAACGTAGCCAACACGTCGAATTCGTGTATTTAAATATACACCAATTTATTTCCTCATAGAAAACAAAGCATGGTGATACTGAACCACATCGCTAATGCTTATTGATACCTACCAATACAACCATACAATATTCTCGCTATTTCCATATTCGCTAAGACGGTGGACTGTGCCAAAACAGTTACAGCGCCGGGCAAAATGCTTAACAACATTTCATCCATTTCCGCGTTCGGAGTTCAAATTCCACCAAGGTTGACTTTACCTTTCATCCTTTGAGATCGATAAAATAAGTAACTCTCCAGCAATGAGGGGGGGTGTCATCTCTATCAACTGACCTCTATAGACACATGCAACTATATTCATTTCCCTGACAAATATATACTTATTGAACGTATACACAAGAAGTATATTTTTAGATCCATATTTTATTTTAATTCATAATACACTACAGACACCTAGCTTGAATGTTGATTCTCATTCCGCCAACCGATATGGAGTATCAGTACGGTACTAAATCCTCAGCTGAATAAATATTTTGTCTGAGAGATTATATGTCTCATAGATAAACATTAAATGAATATATCTTTTGAAAAAAAATTCTATTTGATATACTACTAAGTATCGATGGCATCGATTGATACCATGCAAATATCGGTCAAATTTCTGTATATTCAGCACTGTCATCTTACAAAAGAATAGGACACACTGGTTTAATATATGTTGATATACCTAATCAGAGAAGAAAAGATAGTATAGTTATGGTTGTAATGTATGATTACATGGCTGTTCGATAACAGTTCATAAGCTTTACAACAAGAGCAACAGCATCAGGAAATGAATTCTAGGACGGGAGAACCATTGTGATTAATTGATGATCAGTTTAATAACTGATTTCGACTTCATTCTCGAATTTTTGAAGAAATACATCTGCAGAAAATAATGTGCATCAGGCAACTTTTACACCATAACTATACATTTTCTGCAATACAAAATTATAATTCTCAGCTGGTTATTCAAAATTTTATGAAGATTCCTGAATAATGCAAATATGTCTGCGTTTACTACAGTGACATACACAAACGGAAAAAAAAAAAAACGCTTTCATGTAACTTGTAAAAGCTGTACAGATAATTTTATTCTCTTATTCGAATTTAAATATAAATTTAGATTTCATGACATTATAATTTCATTCACATTATCTAACGCATATTTGATCCCCAGTGCGTACGTATTCAGTTTTCTCTATCAAGATTCGAGAACTTGCTTGAAATATATGTTGAACTATTCTCGAGCGAAATGTCTAACAAACATATCAATATTCCATTCTTCTGTGTTTATTTTAATTCCTGTTTTCATAACAAACATTTGTAACCTGTACAAGTTTAATATTTACAAGAGAAAACCTAGAGCAGATATTTAAAATAAATAATTTACCAATAACATATTATTTCAGCCAATTACTTTTGGATTTAGTGAGCTATATAACTGATGCTTCAGCACAACACTGGTTGTGGTAAATTATATATCATGTGGTAGACATATTAATCGCCTAACATATGGATTTCGGCTAGATCTTTTGAACGTCAGTGCAGTGATGTAGATAGACGATTAGCAACAAATAGCAACATTACCTGATATGGAATCTAATATTTAAAAAGTAAGAACAATGCGTAGTTTTAGATACTTATAAAGGTGAGATTGTCACTCTGGAGTGCATTTGTTTTTAACTCTAACTCATTAGGCTTGGCTTGCACGTACGCACTACACTTTGATCTTAGTTAAACAGTGAATTTATTGTGATTGATGTGCGAGGTCAAAACCGATGCAGTAAACATTAAACACAAACACTTTACGATTCTTTACCATTTGAAAGGAGGAAATTGAGCATACTCCACTTAGCTCAATTACGGCAAAATTATAATGCATTTTATAAGTGATAATAAATCTCATAAAAAAGTGGCGTGCTCGCAGAATCGTTGCTGCACGGGAAAAATGTTTATCGGCATTTCTTCCATTTTTACGTTCCGAGTTGTAAGATCACCCGGGTCGACTTTACCTTTCATCTTTTCGGGGCCATTAAAATTATTACCAGCTGAACTCTGAGGTCAATGTAATCGACTTACCTGCCCCCGAGATGCTGATCTTGCGCCAATATTTGAAACCAGTATGATAATTCATAAATTACGAGGCGCGTCATGAATCTTATGTTGCGAGTCTCACAATTATATCGTTTCGAGTTCATTTCAAGTTTATGGTACCAATGTTTTCTACTGAAGCTTTGGGCCTACTCAGTTTTTGCGTGCGAAATTTGCAGACAGAAAACTTCTAGTTTTGTCCATCCTGTTGTTTTCACTTCGAGAATAATATGTCCAAGTATATTTTGTTCAACATCTCCTTCTTTTTTCAGATAACATTGTGAGAAGTAAAAGAATTTAGACAATATTTCAACTAGTTCGAATGGCCGGATAGTGGCTGCCCCGTTGGATTGCAGTAATTTAGCCACTGAAAAACCTACCGGACACGGCATATTTGAATCAAATTTACTCCACCTGTGACCACTTCTTGTTTATTTTCAAGCATGTAGCTACGGCAAATTAACCAATGTGAATTTAAAACGTAAATACCTGCCCGTAATAAGGTCATACGAAAAAGTTTGGCGAAACCATACCTATTTTGTGAGGAAAATGATGAAGGATGATTTTCAGAACATCTTTCAAGGGCACCTCAAGCGTTTAGAAATACAGGGGGAAGCCGGTGGGGTGGTCAAAACTAGTGTTATAAACTAAACTTTCTCATAATCATTCAAAAGTCATATGAAATTGTTTGACTGCGCAACAGTTTAAGTCTATCAACCATAAAAAGGACCCATGCGACCGGTTTCCGCGCAATTCACGTCTGCAAAACAACCATCATAAGAATTAAAAACACCCGAGGCTTCGATAGAAAACTCAAGGGCATTAACTGGAAGCCATATCATAGACAGACGATCCTCTCAGCCACATATAAATGCCTACTCCGTTAAATTTATGAATTATAAACACGAATACAATGTTTTAGAATTGTATTTATTATAACTGCTCATACTGAAACTTAGAGATGCTCAATTCCATCAACATGAATAGTAAAAATATTTTGTTTTTTAGTTTCAAATGCACAAAAATTGACAAACATTTGTCTCTTAAAATTTTGACAAATATTGACACTGATAAAATATTTAGCGATTTTATTGCCTACTGTCATTTCTGCTATATTGTCTGATTTTTATAATCCTTAGAAATAATATAACCGAGTGAATATCTGAGAAAAGTTGCTATAAATATATTCATAGTTGTTTTTTTCCTGCACAGAAAATACGTATTTATATGTTTGACTACATATTTTAGTGAGCTGATACTTGCAGCCGCTTATGAATAATTTTTTGACAGTAAGCAAACAACCGCTATGATATATTGACAGATGAAACTTAGGAATTGCAGTGCTTTTGTAAGACAATCAGTTTTTTCCAATATCCCTCCTACCGAGTTCTTATTCCTATATAATAGAGTTCTGCATTGTGTTTGTTCATATTTTGTATTCTCTTTTAATATCATTGTTTATATTTATTCCCGTTTGTTATTAACAATTCACAAAACAAGCTCGACCAATAACAGAGGATAACAAAGGCGTATCTTGGAATTCTTTGTTATGGAAATAATTTTGTTAACAAGCACCTAACTACGTTTAAATAACGATGACAACTACAAACGATGAAGATGAAATTTATCGATTGGCTCACAGTTTACAACCGGAGAATTATTTTAATTATTTTTCCATCTCGGCAAAATCAGGAACTTCAAATAATGAAATTCTGATCCATTCGTGAATTCTTTAGAATTTATTTCAGTTGAGATCTAGCAATAAGAAACGCTTTGGTGAGGAATATTCTACAGTAAAGTGAACTTGATCATTTTTGAAGTTTGTTCAGCGTAAATATTATGTACATCTTTATCTCTTTTTCCTTCTTTCTCCACTCTCTCTTCCATTCTTCTTACTTTACTTTCTTTCTTTGTTTTCTTCTTTCCTCTCTTTCCTTTTTTTTCCTTCACATTTTTTCCTTCTATTTTTCCTCTAACTCGTCCTGCTCTAAACCTCTCTAACATGCATAAATGTTACATAAATAACCTATACAAATCTTTTACAGTCTTCATCTTATGAAATTATACTTTAATAACTATCTTAGAAATATATACCACATAGTTTATATTGAAAACATTTTGTTTAAGCGGCATAAGTTGCTAGTATACATCATCACAATGCAAATATAATCGCACACAACATTTACAGCAAGAACATAAAAACACTCGAAAGAAGATATATGTATATGAATTAGGAAATAACACCCAGCCAATAGTTTAAATCGATTTGGGAAATATTTTAGTGACTATACATCGTTCCAAGGAATACATTCATATGTATTCTGCAATTAATTTCAATCAGTTACCTTGGAAATTGTCCAAGACCACTCTAACTTTTAACATTGTTCTACTCCCAATGCATTTGATATTCACATGTATGTATGTCTTCTCTCATCCTCGCACTCCCACTCTCTCTCGCCGCCCTCTTTCTCTCACCTGATGTATGCATAAATTCGTATGCATGTATGTATGCATTATATGTATATTCTTTTCTTCTTTTATACATTTCAGTATCAACGTTGTCGCCATGCTGGAGTACTGCCAGTGTAATCACCTATTCAATGGCCCAATCTAATGCAACTGGTTTTAGGGAAGGAAGGAGTTCGATACTTCTGCCCTCATTTATTTTTCCTGTCTTGATATAGGTTCATCTGAGACCTTGGGTAGCAGGATATCAAGGTGTTTCTTGACAACATCTACCCCTAGTACATGATAATCTCTCAAATATTTTGGCGAGGCGTTACATATCAGTGGGCCCAAGAATTTCAAGCTATTGCAGAATATGTTCCTCACTCTACATGAGATAGCTGGTACCTTTGGAACAGTGCAATGTCGTCCAGTTCCGGGGCTGGTACAACTCTCGATACCTGCGTTAGGTGCCAGCCTCTCCAGGATCTTCTATATCTATATCTATATATATATATATATATATATATATATATATATATATATATATATATATCATTGCATACCTCTCCCGTATCTGTTCCTGGAAGTACAATATCAGCTCTTTCAATACCAGGCTTTAAAGTATATACAAGGTTTGATTTGTTCGACTAAAATCTTCAAGGTCGTGGCCCACATGGTCGCAATATAATGGCTGAAGCAAGTAAGAAAATAAAATGACAAGAAACGATATAAACTATATGTATTTGTGCCTGACAACCGGTGTTAGTTTGCTTGCGCCGCCGTTATCCAACAGTTCAACAAAGATACCCAGAGAATGAGTAGCTGACTTCAAAAGCAAGTATTAGGCTCAATTTGTTCGACTTAACTTTTCGAAGTCGTTCCCCAGCTTGGCAACAGTTCAATGATTGATACAAGTAAAAAGTAAAATGTTCAGATACGTTGGGCCTTATGTCAAAGCGTACAAATACTAGACAGATATATACAAAAATGAAAACGAAGACGAGAGAGTTGTAATTCTTATTCCTCGTTTATAGATTAGAACACAGAATGATACATGATACGAAAATGTATATTAAAAAAATTAAATATTCAAACCTACATATACTGTACGTAAAAATATGCGGACTAACTGCGGGAAATTCCTCCCACTACCTGGTACATACATACATAAATTTATACATACATACATATATACATACATACAAACATACATACATAAGTACATGCATACATACACACATACATATAAACTAACTTAAAATCGTGTATCACCACACATATATATGCATATATATATATATATATATATATATATATATATACATATACATATATATATATATACATGTATGTATATATACATATATATAACTTTTTATGCATGTGTATGCATACCTATATTTATATGTGTGCGTATGTGTATTTGGGTATTTCCGTGTATCTGTGTGTGTCTGTATATACACACATAGAGTGAAGTATGCGTGTAACGTAGGAAGGGAAAATGAGACATTATATTTAGATGGACACTTACATTGCAAATGGCCACATTTCATTTATGTTGGTTAAAAGCTATCGATTTGTTATACACAGATCTCATATATTATTATATACACATGTTCATAATACATTTGTACATGCATAAATACATTCACACACACACACACACACACGTACACACATCAATTTATGCATATAGATATCTAAATACAGGCACGTTCTACTTATTCGCATTAATACAATTTTGAATGCGTTTTCGTTCTATCCAGCTCATATAATATAGTTATGTAGAGATGATGTATGTATGTGGAAATATTCATTTCCCAATATTACATTGAGGAAACAAGCGAAATATTAGGTCAGCTATGTTAAAGGAAAAATGCTGTCAAAACTGACAATCACTGGCGCCATATATGAGTTAAAATGTGTTATGCAGATAAAAAGAAATTTCTTTAAACTTGATTTGGTATGTTTTTCCCAAAGTGCATTAGGTAACATTCTGTCTGCAATGATGCAATAGATAGTATTAAGATTTGTTGCTTTTTTAGCTTGCAATGTTTGTTGGTTTTTTTTTTTTGTATTTTGTGCCTGCTTTTCTGCTGCTGTTTTAATGGATATTTAGAATATCTATATGAAGCATTTTTTTTTCATGAGTAGATATGTCATAACATGCTACAAACCAAAATAGGTAAATTCGTTTTGGAGAAATATTTTGTGCACTAGTGCATGATTTGCTGGGATTCATCTAAATGTCTATGACTATTTGCGTAAGTAGCAGAATTTATATCTAGTAGTATTTTCTGCTAATATTTTTCGTTTTTGTTAGTTTTAAAAATCTAGCTATATTTATTCCTGGTTTATGTCAAAATACCTATAACGAATTAATGTGTCATTGCAAGAGGTCAGTTGTATAGTTTATATTTATTCTATCACGCTACTATGAATAAATATTTTCAATTGAATAGTTTCGTATAATTAAGGTTACTTTACCTTAAATAATTTGATACATTGGAGACTGAAAGCCTTAGATTTCCTTCCAAAATGAAATTTCCATTGGTTTTCTGTGAATCGTCGGAGATAATTGGAAATGACTTATATAAAGCATAACCGGACCAGTTGGGATATGTATCCAATTTGCTATGAGAAGCAAAATGTTTTTTTTGTATACTATTCATTCCAAAAGAGACAACATGTGAATTAATGTCTATTTTTTAAAATCTTGTAATCTGTGTAATTCTTGTTTATCTTTGCGTATACGTATCACGATTCTGATAGGGGCATCCAGCTAACCTTGGAGTGAAACTCCGAAGGAAACTAGAGATTTGAAGCTATAGTCAACACCACATCGTGCAGCTTTCAAAGGTTACATACAGCAACATTAAAATGATTAATTTTATTGAATACATATCTATGAATAAATAATAAACCTCATGTAGATCCATGAATGCAAGTTGGAAAACTGGGTTTTTTTGGAAGATTAAAATTTGATTAATTCACAGCTCTATGAATTTTATATCTATCTCTTCTTTTATTTACAGGAAGAATTATCATGTAAACACAATATTTCATGTGTTAGATTCAAAATAAATCCATGAAAACTTATGACTGTTCGATTATGTGGTTTACTTCGAATTTTCTTGATCCATTCCTCTTGCGCGGATCCTCCAGTAAGAATCTTCTGTTAGAGCAGATTAAACAAGCAGTACTCTGTTAAAGTTTTGGTAAGACAATCGACAGAATATAAACCTATAAATTAAGCAATAAACTCACATAAACATTGGTGAATAGATAGTCAAGAAAAAACATTTTTATGTGGTGTGCAATAACAATCATTTTTCACTGGAGGAAAAATGTCAAGATATGAAAAAAAATTCATGTACATCCTACATAAATAGTCTATTAATAAGAAAAATCATATAAATAATCGCATCAGCTAGTGGTTTAGTAATACTTGCAAAAACTAGTAAATAGAAGAATCATGACTATTTTTATGTCAACATAAAAAGAAGGGTATAATTTCCAGTTCCTTTATAGTTGCATTAATCCTTTGTGCATAGTTAACCAAAGTGCATCAACGCTGCCGCTCAGTCTCTAAAAATATCAACGAAATATCTCTTATGCCTACAGTTTTAGAATGTAGGCATATATTGGATGGTGTAATAATAGATTTAAAGATTAAAGGAGAAACCGTTAGCTGCATGCATCCATCTTTATTACCGAAGAAACACTGGTCACACTTATCGTTCCCGAACTTAAAACAATTTCCATCAACGTAGACTGGAGTAACTTGAAGTAAATCGTTTTGCCTTAGGGCAAAATGTATATTTTGATTAAAAAGTCGGAGTCACCATCTCATGATCGAGATCCTACTTCATAACCACTAAGCCACAGACATTCTCAAACCTAAATATACTACATCTATTTCAAAAAGAAATTAATTATGGCAAAGTATATGGAAATAAAGAGGTAAAGTGTCAGTCATATCAGGACTGCCCTGAATTTCAAACATCACGTGTAATTATGGCTATCAGTTATTATAAAATACATTAAGGCGGCGAGCTGACAGTCTCCGCACGCCGGACAAAATACATAGCGGTATGTCGCTCAACTTAGGGCGGCGAGCTGGCAGAAACGTTAGCACACCGGGTGAAATGTTCAGCAGTATTTCGTCTGTCGTTACGTTCAGAGTTCAAATTCCGCTGAGGTCGACTTTGCCTTTTCTCCTTTCGGAGTCGATTAAATAAGTACCAGTTACGCACTGGGGTCGATATAATCGACTTAATCCTTTTGTCTGTCCTTGTTTGTCTCTTCTGTGTTTAGCCCCTTGTGGGTAGTAAAGAAATAGGCATTTCGCTTGTCTTTACGTTCTGAGTTCAAATTCCGCCGAGATCGACTTTACCTTTCATCCTTTAAGGCGGCGAGCTGGCAAAAACGCTAGCACGCCGGCCGAAATGCTTATCGGTATTTCGTCCGCCGTTACGTTCTGAGTTCAAATTCCGCCGAGGTTGACTTTGCCTTTCATCCTTTCGGAGCCGATAAATTAAGTACCAGTTACGCACTGGGGTCGATATAATCGACTTAATCCGTTTGTCTGTCTTTGTTTGTCCTCTCTGTGTTTAGTAAAGAAATAGGTGTTTCGCTCATACCTATTGGTCTGTCATCTTTTCGGAGTTGATAAAATATGTACAGCTCAGCACTGGAGTTTATGTAATCCACTTATTCTCTCACACAAAATTACTGGCCTTGTGCCAAAATTTGAAACTGTTATATTGTGCATTACATGGTGCTTTGTGAGATATACTATATTTCAATAAAAATTGAGATGTTTACGTTTGTGGCGAATTGTTTTGTATGCTTGACCAGGGTTGTCTCTGAGATGTAAAACAACAACAATTTAGAAATTTAGCAAAATAGGAACTAATTCAATATCTCCATTAAAAATAAGGATTTTTGTTTCTAAACCACTTTTAGAACGGTAGGAGATGGGAGGTGTATATATATATATAGGTTTTCTTTAATGGAAGTAAATTTTATCTCAGATGCTGACATAATGGGTGATATTTGCTTGTGCGTGTGTATGTATGTGTGCGTGCGATACACACACACTCACGCACACACGCGCATACACGCACACATATAGACACAATATAATCTATCGTTATCCTAAGTTTAGGATAATGTAAATTTTAAACACCTGGTACTTTATACATGAAATCGTCTTTAGTAATCTAAGATATATATATATATATATATATATATATATATATATATATATATATATATATATATATATATATATATATATATATATACATGTATATATATATCTATATATGTGTGTGTATTTATGTATTTAATTATACATATATATACACATAAATTGTGTGTGTGTACATACGTGTGCATCAGGGATATGCATGAATACGAGTGCAAAAATTTGTGAAATGAAATAACCTAAACGGAGAAATTATTCTACCTTTCAACAAATAAAAGTGGAAACTCTTCGATTCTGTGGAGAAGCGGGAAAGATTTGCAGTATTTCCTGAAGCACCTTTACGTTCAAATCCTGCAGAGGTAAATTTCATTTTCCTAAGTAAAAAAACAGCAACTCGATTATTAGAATTTATATTATTCCACTATTCTTCCCGTACAGATTTTATACCTTTGCGAATCAGTAAGGAAGGTATTTTTAATAGGTGCTTTAGAGAAATTGTGGAGGCGCGTGGCTTAGTGGTTAGGATGTCAGCACCATGATCATAAGATTGTGGTTTAGATTCCTGGACCGAGCGACGCGTTGTGTTGAGCAAAAGCACTTCGTTTCACGTTGGTCCTGTCCACTCAGCTGAGTACAAGTAGCAGAGAACACATTCCATTTTGTTATACCTAAGTGAACCTAAGCTTCGGATAGACTTCTTAGCTCAAACATTATTATTTTCCGGTCCTCTATTCATTTCTTTAAGTTCTACATTTGATTTTTCTCACAAAAAATGGGACGATGCAGCCGCAAGCTATACGAATTATATGACCATCATTTCCATGAGGCATATATATCTGGTTATCAATACTATGCTACAATCCCTTCCAACATACGTGATATTTCTTACATTGGTCTCTTATATCTTATCTATTACGGCCTCCGCTTTTTTAAACTAATTGCTGCCTATTCTTCTATTCAAACGAAAATCACCCCCCCCCCTCATTTTCTTTCTTCAATTATTTTAAATTTTGCCTCCTTCAGTTTGCTCAATCATTTCTCACCAGAATTGTTGTGGCCTTTTCATTGTTGATCGCTTTCCCATCTGTTTTGGCAAACTTCGATCTACAGCTAGTCATGGTGAATACTTATGCCAACGAATTATCCGTTCTCGCTTAGCATGTTAGCGAATGTAACTAGTAAAGACAAAGACCATTGAACGAACATATTTTTGTCTGCTGAAATGAAGACCACGTAATGTAATTCACAGATAATTCTCTCACTTTAAATTCCATTGGGAAATTAGTAAACAAATTGTCATTTAATACTCTGTGTTTGGCCAGGCCTTTGCTAGGAAGAAAAATTTGTGTTTTCTAGTAATGTAAGGTAAAATTTCATGCCTTAGTGACTGAACAGATAAAAAGCAGCAACTCATGCACGTTTCGTCATGAATGAAATTCAACTGATAGAGAATTTATACATAAATTTAGGAATTAAATTCTGAACTGGAGAAACTAATCAATGTATATTCTGCGATGTCATGATGACATGATTATATGATTAATTGGAAAGATTAGCATCAGTGTTTGCCATAAACTACACCACGCTTGGTTCTGCTACTCAATATGCATGCAATTATATCTGGCAGCAAATAATAGAACCGTGCATAAATATAGAGACGTGAATATAGAAAATACTGACTTACATTCGTTTCTGAAATTCGTTGGGCATTTTATATTTCAGTGCACTTTGTTAGTTTTGTCTTAGATATTTTAACATCGATTCTCTTTCGTTTCACTAATTACAAGAAAACTGAAGCTGTTTTGAAGTTAGATTAATTTCCGCCTCGTTATGATAACATATCTTCTTTAAATTGTGAAGTATCAACACAATCATTAATTATAAGAGCGATATATTTTACGTTTTGACATTTAACACTGAGATGGCTTGCAAATGTTCAAGAGTTTATCTACTGTTTTACTAGATCTCATCATCAATCTAAATTAATATTTCATATATGACAGGAAGGTATCTTTCCAGAACGCATCCTCCGTAATTAATTATTTAATTAGAAATATTTCCCTTAAATTATAAATTTAATTACTCTAAAAGATTTTTTTGTATATCGATATCATTAGCAGACATTCATATAGAAATCATGATACACTTTAATGAAATTAGATACTTGACTATAAACTTACTAAAAATATGTATATAAATCATATGTCCTGAAATCTTAAGGATCTTTCAAACTGACAAATCAGTTATAATGGATATTACATTATTTCAAACCAATACGGGATTTGCAGCTTTAATCCTGTTCTACGAAACAAAAATTTGGACTAGGTTGCTTTGTAGAAACGGAAAATTTCTCTAGTTAGACAGGTGATTGTGACACTCGAATACATTCTTTATACAGTTTTTGTGCTGCCGCTTTAGTTGAAACTTTCAATATCGTAAAAAAACAAATGACTCATTAGTGTAATCTCTCTTTAATGGTCGCTTCAATATATTATACACACAGATGCCTGATAAAAGTATGCAAGGTTATCAACTACACGATTACATTACGCAAAAATTATACATATACTCTATTCAGTTGCGATATAGGCTTTAAAACTAAAAGTACGGTTATGGTATATAAAAATGAAAATGCTCCAAATTTACTTTCAGACACATTAAGCTTAAATAATTATTCGTCACTATCATCATGTGCAATGTGTGACTGTTGTGTGTTTTCGTTAAGGCAGCAGGGGAAACTTTACATCTGGTACTCTACGAAGTATTATAGTAAATCTCGATAGCAACCATATACATTCTCAAACGCACTTAAACATCCACACTTACACACCCACGCATCCACAATCACAGTCTCTCTCTCTCTCTTTCCCACTCTCTCTCTCTCTCGCTATATATATATTTTAAGTTATGTATACATATTTTCTATCGAAATTAGAGCCAGCCCATAAATTTAAGACGTTTTATATCCCAATACACCTATGTTAGCAATGCGATCGAAGGCCAAAATAAATGTTTATTGGGTGTGTATGCAAATTTCAGGAGCTACCGCTCCTTCTTCTGCACCACATCCAACCCATTAACCATCCACGAACACATTACTTAATTACTCACTAAATTTAGCGCAAATGTATAAACCAATTTTACATAGTAATTAATTAACTGCCAATTTTTGTTATTCATTCTTTTTGGCTTTTCCAGGTATCTTAGGAGTAAAAATAATATATAGTATTTATATTTTCTTCATATTGGAATTATTTTGGAAATTATGATTTTTCGAAAACTCCCAAATGAGGGCTCGCTTAATAAAAGCATATTTATCCTTTTTCCATTCCCATTCAATTTCAATAATAAACATTGTATTTATTTTTTTTAAAACTATAGTATGAAATGGGTATGTGTATGAAATATCAATGTATGATAGAGATGGGAAATGCAAAACAATAACAAAAAAAAACTTTCCAAAACTATCAATGTTTTTGGAGTTCAAAACTTCCGCTTTCTGACATAAATGTCCCCTATAATTAACCAGAACTAATAATGACAAACTTTAACTACAAAATATTTTTAAACACACCTCTGCAAATGCAATATACATAAGAAATTCCCTTTAAATACACCGAACAATCAGCAGTGAAACTGCTTTTAGCAGATCCCCAAATGGGGCTCCTGGGAGGCAACTGATACGTACATATTCATTGCTGGTGAGGACACCATATTTCGTTTTGGAACCATGATATGCACCCAAGTATATTACAGGGTTGAAAGTAAATACTAAGCAATATCTATGTTAGCAGTGCGGTTCAATCATTTTTGAAATTTATCTGTACAGATTTTCTAAGAGCCAACATTGAAAGTTACGGCGCGTCGTGTACGAATTCGTCTGTATAATCAAAGCAATTGAAGAGTTAAGTAATGGATATATGTGCATAATTGAGGCGTTATCGTTCCTTCCTCAGCAACATATCCAACCCATTAACCTTCCATGCGCACATTACTTAAATAACCACTAAATTTGGCGGTGTACCACAATTTGATACACTGATTTTGCATTTTAAATGTATTTCCGGCAACTTTTATAAGCATATAAACTGCTGGTAGGGACGCCGTATTTCGTCTCGCAACTATGATATACTACCAATTTTTCTATCATCGCTCTCATATTTTACATTGACGTATTCCTTTAGAAAAGTTCGTAACTTTCAGTGATGGCTCTAATCTCAATATAAAGTATCTAGAAAAAACTTTAAAAGTATAGAATCGCACTTCCAATAGAGTTAGGTCACTGTATTGATATATAAGCCTTTAATATACTTTTATATATGGTTTCAGAACGAAATACGGCGTCCCCACTAGCATTTAGCCATTAGCCTATGTATGCATGCATGTATGTATGCATATAGGCGCAGGAGTGGCTGTGTGGTAAGTAGCTTGCTAACCAACCACATGGTTCCGGGTTCAGTCCCACTGCGTGGCATCTTGGGCAAGTGTCTTCTGCTATAGCCCCGGGCCGACCAATGCCTTGTGAGTGGATTTGGTAGACGGAAACTGAAAAGAAGCCCGTCGTATATATGTATATATATATGTATGTGTGTGTTTGTGTGTCTGTGTTTGTCCCCCTAGCATTGCTTGACAACCGATGCTGGTGTGTTTACATCCCCGTCACTTAGCGGTTCGGCAAAAGAGACTGATAGAATAAGTACTGGGCTTACAAAGAGTAAGTCCCGGGGTCGATTTGCTCGACTAAAAGGTGGTGCTCCAGCATGGCCGCAGTCAAATGACTGAAACAAGTAAAAGAGTAAAACAGTATATATAGGGTATATGTATATATATATATATATATATATATATATATATATATATATATATATATATATACGTATGTATGTATATATATATATATATGCATGTATGTATATATGTATGTGTGTATGTGTGTATGTATGTATCTATCTACACAGTTTGAGCGTATATGATATTTATATGGTTGCTGTGGACTCGGAATCAAGTATGATAGCAGTTCGTCCTAAACTTACAGAGACAAAGCCTCTGCGTAATGGGGTTCCATGGCACTGAAGATCCAAACCAGTATAGCAAGACAAAAAGATAACTTTATTAAACACTAGCAGCTTTAAAGAAGTATGCAAGAATGTGGGCAATCGAAAATACACAAATTTATCGGCACCATCTCCTTTTCTAACGAATACCTGAAAACCTATTTTTTTACACGTCAATTCCTTTCATCTGTCTTCTAATTCGCTTCTGTCTTCTCGGAAACCTCCATCAAGTTTATAAAGATTTCTGTCTTTCTAAGGCATTGACAGCACTCGCATCATGACTACCATCTATAAATACACCGCCACCTACTCCAACTTTGGTTTTCCTTCTTCTTTCCCATTATGCACCATGGACCGTCCCTTAATCTCACTTTTGTCATTCACACCCTTTGTGCAAATGGCCACAACCTACTTAGAATAAATAACTGTTCATTATACGGGGATGCACCCCACCCAGTTCGAATCATACCAAGCCACAGTTTGCTAAGTCATCCACATTGCTACCCTTTCCTCTCACACCCGTCTCTGCTTTTATATGTCTGGATAGGTCTGACTCGAATTCTAACTAAAAAATGTCTTTTCATCTATTCCCTAATATTCTTTTACCTTCCGTTTTTTCAATACTTATCTATTCCTGGTGTAACACATTCACGTTTAGTAGCATGACCTCGTTCTTGACCTCATAGTTTTTCCTTCTCTCTATTCATACTTTTCCCTTGATACTTCATCTTTATGAAACTTTTTTTCATGCTTGTGTGCCTTAAATACACAGTTTCTACTACAGAAATTGTGTTAAGCTTTTCTTCCTTCTGATAAGAACATATTAACGTATAATGTTGTCGCGTTGATATCAATATCAGCTTTTTTATGTGTATTAATGTATTCGTATGCATACCTATTCGCGCAATACAATTTATTGAATCAATCAGCCTCTGGATTTTGAAACAGTCTTTCAACCATTAGTTTTCTTACAAGATGTGTTTTGTTTAATTAAAATATGTTATAAATAACTTAATGCCATATAAAATTACGTGTCAATATTTTGTCTCTTTATTACCCATTCAAGTTATACTTTTCTTATAGGCAACATTTGATGCGTTTGACTATTTTACAGTGAACAGGATATTGGATTTTAAGAATCTAGACAAGTACAAGTACTACTTCATAGTGCTATTTAATTTACCCTTAAAATAGAAATTTTTCAATCCGTAAGATTATACATATGTAATTCTCCATCCATCCATCCATCCATCCATCAATCCATCCATCCATCTATCCATCCATCCATCCATCCATCTATCTATCCATCCATACACATATACATATATACATACAAATATACCCTGTTGGTGTTGAGATATACATACATGCATACCTATACATACACATACACACATATATATATATACGCATACATACAAATATATATGTTTATATGTATGTATATATGTATGTATATATATATATATATATATATATATATATATGTGTGTGTGTGTGTGTGTGTATGTATATATGTGCATTATCTATATATATCTATATACATACATTGGGTGAGAAAAAAAACCTCTATTATAAGGCGGTAATTGATCTACTATGAAGTCATCGTTGTTTAATTTGAATCGCCTGAGCACTACTAAGCGCCTTGTATACTGAGAATCTCTGGATCTCAACTGTTGACTATATATTATATCAATACACATATGTATGTATATATACGAACGAATATATACATTGGCATGGTATTGGTATTGGTATTGGCATCCCTTCTGTCTCGGGAGACAATGGAGTTGCGCATGAAGTAGTCTAGTCCGGCTTTTATATTTCATGTCCTGATACATTTCCTGCTGTGGCTGTGTAGTCCTATCCTGGACAAACACTCCCTCTGGCAGGTACCGCAAATGTAGCGAAGACTGTTCCTGGCTGGTTGTAGTGCCATAGTCTCTTGTTTACGTCTCTTCCTTTCTTTCCATTTCTCCTCTCTCTCTCTCTGTCACTCTTTTGTATTCCCTCTTTTACTGTACGTCGTCATTCTCCACGGTTGCAGGCAACTGCCTCCCAACCGCTAATATTGATGTTGCAGGCCTTCATATCCCTTTTGCAAACATCCTTGTAACGTAAGATCGGTCTACCCACAGACCTAGTACCCCTAGCAAGCTCTCCGTAGAGTATGTCCTTGGGGATTCTGCCATCTTTCATACGGCTAATATGCCCAAGCCATCTCATACGTCTTTGTGTGAGGAGTGCAAACATGCTTGGTATTCCTGCTTGCCTGAGGACATCTTTGTTGGGGATATGATTCTGCCATTTGATGCGGAGGATTTTTCGGAGGCAGCGCAGGTGAAAGATGTTTAGGCGACGCTCTTGGCGTGTGTATAGCGTCCAGGTCTCGCTTCCATACAGAGATTGCTGAGTACACATGCCTGGTAGATCTTCATTTTCGTGGTCTTGGTCAGCTTATTGTTGTCCCAAGCCCGTTTGGAGAGTTGGGCCATCGCAGCAGCTGCCTTGCCAATGCGTATATTGAGCTAAAAAAAAACAAATAAAAAACTAATAATAATTTAACATTACTTGAATATATACATACATATATATATATATATATATATATATATATATATATATATATATATATATATGTATGTGTGTGTGTGTGTGTGTGCGTGTATGTATGAGTGTATACCTATATGTGTATATATGAGTACAAAAATGTCTTACAAATCTCCCTTTGAATGTCTTGCTCGTCTTAGAATTTCCCGATTTTGTCCTTATTTTCAAGCTGCTAAATTTTCTTCCTGCTGTTGTGTATGCAGTGCATTGTCAAATACTTGTAATAAGATTAAAAACTGCACTCTTGTATTTAAATTATAATGGCAATTTTCTGAAGCATCTGTACAAAACTCACATTTCGAATTATCAGTCCAAGCACGTATGCCACACTTGACCTACAATCCATACTTAACTGAGGAGTTCCTTGAACATTTTAAAAAAATTACCGCGCTGAGCCAATATGATTCTAGTGGAGACACATGGCCTAGTGGTTAGAGCAGCAGACTCACAGTTGAGGGATCGCGATTTCGAATCTCAGACCAGGTGATGTGTGTGTTTATGAGCGAAACAACTAAGCTTCACGCGGCTCCGGCAGAAGGTAAATGCGAACGTCTGCTGACTATTTATCCAAAACTTTCTGTCACTCTTTCCTTCTGCATCTTGCAGCTCACCTGCGACGGACCGACGTCCCGTCCATGTGGGGAACCCATGCGCCAAGGAAACCGGGAAACCGGCTCTTATGAGTCTGGCGTGGCTCGAGAAGGAACAAACAACAACAAAATATGATTCTAAAGGTACGTCTGTAAACTTACGATGCTTCTGTTGTTCAAAACATAAAATTGCCCTCTTCTCATCTTGTATACAGTGCAATTGTAGAATGCCAGATATCTTTCACTTGCAGTAAAACAGTTTTTTTTAATGTCTAGGTCTATTTATTGTAGATAAAGAAGTAATTACTTCAAAGTCGAGTCAAATTTAAAGAAATATTCTTGACTAATTTTTGTCGGTAAGACGTACATATCATGTGTGTGGCTATTTCTGCATTGGATGTTTTGTACATTTTTGTATCATTTACGTAAGGGTTATATAAAATGAATAATGTTTAGCTTATTCTTTGTTGCTGAATTCAGCATTTGCTATACTTTGAAATTCAAATTCAGTTTTATCCGAGATGCAAATTAGTAAGGGTGTATGGCGGCATCTCCAAAACTAACTCTAATAAGATTATTGCACCAGTTTTACAAGTCAAACAAAACCAATATTTCCTTTAGCATATCTCTTGACAAGACAGTTACAATTCCCAATGTATGGAGGATTAACTTGACAGAAAACGAAATACTGTTCTTTTTAGTCTTTTTCCTATTTTACATATATGAAGTATAAAAAAAAAATGTAGCATAAACATTCAAATAAATAACTTTCCAAAAGCATAAACACATTCAAATAAATAAATTCTTCCTCTTGAGTAGGAAGACATTGGTGTAAACAATTCTATGATCAACACAGACAAAAATAATGTGCTAAAATATATTTATATGTGATACTAAGAAATAAAAGAAGTGGTTAAATTTTGTTTTGCACAAGGTGTGCAAAACAATGTGTTTGAAAATAAATTCTACACAGTAGTCCAATTTACTTTTCAAGTACCAGTTACCATCGTGAAAAAATACATAAAAGTAACATTGGACAAAAATACCATGTGAGCTTGGCTCGATAAATGTTCGATGAGGACTGGTTTCTCGTTTAATAGCTACAACGATGAAGGTATTTTGAAATTCTATCTATATATCTATCTATTTTACTTTTTAAAAATCTTTTTCCATTTTTCTTATTCATTTTCGAAAAGAAAAGCTCTACATTTGTATTTGTTCCTACTGTGTTCAACCCTGCATGGTCAATAAAGAAAGTTATGTATGTATGTATGTATGTATGTATGTATGTATGTATGTATGTATGTATGTATGTATGTATGTATCTATCTATCTATCTATCTATCTATCTATCTATCTATCTATCTATCTATCTATCTATCTATCTATCTATCTATCTATCTATCTATCGAACACACACCTATATGTTATTTATCAGCTGATAAATCACTAAAGTTATGAGAGAAGCGAGAATTTCGTTTACGGCACATATAAAAGCTTTCATAACACTTGGCTTTAGAGCCATCATTGGAACAACTATTTAACCAATTTATGTATGTGTGTGACTGTATGTATGTATATATATATATATATATATATATATATATATATATATATATATATATATATATATATATATATAATATTACGGAGTATAACTCCAAACTAATAGGGAAAAATTCAATTTAGTATTAAATCAAATTTCATAATGTAAATATATAATATATAAATTAGAGAATAAAAACACTATTATGCAATTCGAACAATGATAGACATAAGCCAAATCATAAATTATAAATACAAAATATTTTTATAAAACATAACTAGATAAAAAAATGTATTAAAATTAATAATCAATATATAATAAGTAATCAGTATTTGAATTGCATAATAGAGGTTTTTCTCTATATATATATATATATATATATATATATATAGGTAAATGTAAAAAAACACAAACTGGGACAAGAACGCAAAACATTTAGAAGACGATACAGTAGGTATGTACTTTTATATATATATATATATATATATATATATATATATATAAGTACATACCTACATGCATTCATACGTATATATGGAAGACATCCATACATTCAGTTATAAATGTTTTCATATCTTTCCTGATGAATCGAAATACTTGTGTATCTGCGACTTCACCGTTTACATAATCTCGCTATAATGGTTGAAACTTAACTAGTGAATTTAAAGGTCAATCTTTTTACTTAGCTTTTTTATTTCCCTACATTTATGGTGTGCCGCCTCTTCTTTTACTTCTCCACTAGGCGGCACTTTAATCACCTTTATTCTGCTTTTTTATTCTTTTTATTCATTTCGGTTATTTGACCGCGGCCATGCTGGAGCACCGCTTTACTCGAGCAAATCGACCCCGGCACTTATTCTTAGTAAGCCTAGTATTTATTCTATCGATCTCTTTTGCTGAACCGCTATGTTACGGGAACGTAAACACACCAGCATCGGTTCTGAAGCCAGGGTGGTGATAGTTGCACAAGCATATACACTGGCCAGATCGGAGCAATCTCAAGATTAATCAGTCGAAATTGCGAAGATGATCCGGTTCTTGACTGAAGATTGAAGGCTTCGAATGTCCCGTCCGTGTTTTTTTGTATCGTCTTCTAAATGTTTTACGTTCTTGTCCCAGTTTGTATTTTTTTACATTTGCATATATATATATATAAGATGGGCTGTTTTCACTTTCTGTCTACCAATTCACTCACAAACCCTTGGTCGGCCTGAGGTTATTGTAGAAGACACTTGCCCAAGGTGGTATACGGTGGGACCGAACCCGGAACTATACAGTTGGTAAACAAGCCACTCCTGCGCCGACCAGTTCAAATATTTTTTCTTCATTTGTATTCTGCTTATATTTATACGAGCTATCAATACTATAATTTCCATTTATACTTTTTTCACATGACCCAAGTCTTGAACGCTTCATCAACATCATTGTTCGACCGTGGTCGAGACAATGGAATTTACCATGCTACGCTAGACTTCACGGTCCATCATGGCATTACGGAGGTCCTGTTGCTGGATGCCTGTATCCCTGGAGATTACATCAGGGTAGGAGAGTGTGCGCCCTCTGGTATTGCGAGTAGATGGCTTCCAGAGGAGAAGAGTAGAAATTACTTCTTTTTATAGCTCTACAACAATGTCCAGCAAACTGGACTCTCCTACCTTTCACAAGAGATGACACAGGTGGTCATTTCCCATATATTTGCATTTTGGTTGGATGGCGCTTCCACGAGAGATTTTGAGCTCTCATAAGGAGGCGAGTGTAGGTTCCATCCAACCGCCTCTCAAGCTTCTTTGATAGCGTCCAGGTTTCTGAGCCATATAGTAGAATTGGTTCGACTGTGGCTTTGAAGATTTCAAGTTTGAAGTCTCTACTTAGATTTGATGACCAGATCTTGAACGCTTGGTTGTGTTCTTCGCTCTACATGTATAATGCAACATGGAGACAACTTTACAAAACTATTAAAATCTGATTCTTACTATATTTATTCTCACTCCAGACTGACGCTGTATAATATGTCATATATGCGTGCATAGACGCGCATACACAGAAACACATGCGCTCAGACACACATACAAGAACAGACAGGCACATGTGCGTTCACATACATGCATATAAGCACATACATACACTCTTGTGCTTCACTCACAAATACACGGATACACACGTTAATGTGTGTAAGTTACAATAAAAGCAATTTTATATTAAATTGAAGAATTTACTCAATCGATTTGGTAGATAAAAATTTATTATTCTTCGACATGAATAGTATTGACAATGACGTCGAAATTTCTGCCGGCTCAGCCATCATCAAAAGTAAAGCGTGACTTTTTATCGTTACTGTTAAATTGGAATATTCTTGGTTAACATAAGTTCTGTTGAATGATAATTAGGTGGCCTGGTATATTGTGGTAGCAATGTGGTTTAGATAAGTTCCATTGATTAAATTTAAGGAAGAGCTAATTGTTAGAAGTTATCAATGCCGGTAAAGCTTTTTTAATCAACTGTGTATGTTGAAGTGCGTCAGCTTCAGGTCATTATAGTTCGCAAAAGAGAGAAGTTAGGCTTTGCATTGTGAGCAGCGTCCTAATTCTTCTATCCATGTTCTTTAGCTGTTTCTTTTATGGGTAATTATTGGTTACTCTGCTAATCCATGATGTTTGTTCTCTATCTGCTTTGTATGTTCAGCATAATCACGTTCAGTCTTACACTAAGTTTCCAGTTCCAGCTGGGATATTCACTGCCTTTTCACGGGTAATTTTTTTTTCGTCTAGGCTAGGATTCTTTGCCCAGTGATAGAGAACATGTCTTTCTCAATCCGAATTTTATGCATTCTTTTCCGGTATCCTAACTTGGTGCGCTCGGTTTTGTAATAGCATTCCGCCACAATTCTATTGTCGTTTGGAAACAATTTTCTCATAACCATTGCAGCACAATTTGAATAATGACAACATACACCCTACTGCCCAGTGGGGCACTTGCTGTACAAGAGATCTTCATTCGGGGTTAGAGTCAAGGGAACGTGTTGATTTTTATTTGGTATTACACTCATAAAGCGATATATGGTTGTGAGGTGTCACAACCACCAGTGCTTTTATAGAGTCATTGTCACTACAAGATAGCCAGCCGTGTAGATTGATCCCCCTTGCAGACATTCCTTTTGTTCTTGTGATATTCATTATTATTATTATTATTATTATTATTATTATTATTGCTCTTCTGAGCTTTTTGTATGTATGGCTGTTAACTCCTCAGTTCATCCACCCTTAGCAAGCTGCCTGAATCGTTACCACGCCACATACATGCCTAGTTGCATTTCGATGGTCCTTATGTTCTGACCCCAAATTCTGCCAAGGTTGAATTTTCGGTGTCGATCACTTGAAACGATATAATCGACTTGTGCTTACCACAAGAAAAAAATCAGGTCTTGCGCCTATAATACAAACGATTTTTAAGGCGGTGAGCCAGCAGAATCTTTATCGCGCTGGGCCCAATGATTCGCAATGTCTTGCCCGTCGCTATGTTCTGAGTTCAAATTCCACTGAGTTCTATTTTACCTTACATCATTTTGGGGTCTATAAATTAAGTACCAGTGAAACACTGGGGTCGATTTAATCTATTTCTCCCATCCTCCAAAATTTCAAGCCTTGTGCCTCCAATAGAAAAGATTATTATTATTGTTATTATTCTTATGTTCAGTGAGTTGGTGCACTTAAAGCTACAACTAATTCCGCTGCTGCTTTACTGCTGCTTTACCAAAAATATTTTAGGAGGAAATGATTTTGTGAATAGTGCTTTTGAATAATATCTGTCATCTCAGTTCAATATATTGAGTGAGTCAATGTTTCAGAAATTTTACATGTGAAGAAATATCATTTGTCTTTCCTGGAGCATGTGTTTGAAATACCGTATTCTAAAAATAATTTAAGACAAACGATACAAATATCTCATATCCTCGATGCAGTTTAATTTCCGATGTATTTCTCACACTTTGCATACCATTTATGCTCAATGAAATATGCATACTAGCATTCCCTGAAATATAACCCTCTTTTTATCCCTCACCTGAGACTTGTACCGAAAGAGATTCCGTTAATACTCATATAAAGAAAATGAGAATAGGTTTAAGGCAAAGGAAATAATATTTGTTTTGGAACATCGGATCACGAAGCACATAAATTTAAAAATAATAGCACGTAAATATTGGGTTGTAAAACCCCTTTTGAATAGAAAATGTGTAAGGCCGCCCAAGGTAAAACACCTGTTATTTTTACAGGAGGCGTAGGATCGTGTTCCACGAGCAGCCTTTCTATCCGAAAATGTCTTTTTGACCCAATAGATACTTGCTATTATTTATAGCTTTATGTACTTCGCGATCCATTATTCCAAAATTTATTATTTTTCGAAAGTTTATATATTATTATTATGATAAGAAAATTGATGGAGTTTGACACCTAGATATAAAACCCAATGTTTTTCAAATCTCATCTTAGTGTTCACTCAGATATAGATTTTAGCACGTCTAACCAAATGCAAGACGTTTTGGCTTGCATAGTACACCCTTGGTCATAATTCAGCTCATGCCGTAGAGCTGGCTAATACTTATTGTCACTAAGTAAGATGTTTTTCAAACAGAAGTACAGCATTGAAAGACATCACACAAGAAATGTTAGAAAGTACATTTAAATGCTTCCATATTTTCTTTGTTGGAACATTTCGAGCGAAAGTAGTGTTTTTGTTCAATGCATGAGGATAGCAATTGTTCAGTAGAAAATATTTTTCATAAACGAAAAATTTGCACAAGAAAAATACTTTAGAATAAGAATCTAAAACAACGAATTGAATCGGGGAAAAGAAAAGGAAAAAATAAAACCCTTGAACATTTCAGTCACTTTATTGTTGAACAACAACAAAAAAATAGTAATTTAAATCTGAATTAGTTTTAACAACATCTATATATTTTTTAAAATCCCTAAAATTAAAAAATCTGCAATATATATTGGCTTAACCAAGTCATAAAGCCTATCTGCAATAAAAACTGTAATTGAATTTTATTTTCAATCTGCAGCTGAGAAACGTAATTTGACATTTTCATATTTTAAAGTATATTACGATGAGTGATATTTCAGAAAATGGCATTTATTTTTTCTTTTATGCCTCTGTAAGAGCTTCTACCTCGTTACAATTCTGAGATTGTATTTATCTACTTTAAGTGAAGTTCCTCTCACAATTTTTGTTTGGCGGAAGAATTAGTACAATGCCTTAATTACGGATAGTTTTATAGTCTGAAGCAGTGGCAATACGAGTAAGTTATATTCAGGATGTTGGAGCCTTTAGAATCGTTGAATCTTACGATTCGTACTAGAGAACACTATGTTATATAGAGACCTGTCAGTTACGGTGTTTAAACCAATGACATTGTATCTGACCATTGTGCTGGCATGAATACTGAGGCTTGATGATTCGAGCGTCATCAATCTGGACATTATATATTAGTGCTGGATGCATATGTTGACCCGGTTGTTTATTTACATAACAACAAAGAAATTGTATAATATACTTACTGTTTTATAAACAATATTTCGGGATTAATAAATATTTTAATATGCTTAGTTTTACGCAAATATAAATATCAGTAATCTACTTTACTGAAATTATTGATGTCAATATTATATTTCACTAATATTAACATTACATTGTATATATCCATGTTTGAAAAGCAAAATATTGACTAGCCACAGATACAGTGATATTCAAAAATTAACCAAACTCGATGTCATTTTTGTATTCGAGTTTAGATCATCGATGAAATTCAGTATAAACCATATGTTAACTTGGTTATGCCTATAGGCGTGAATGTGTGTGTACATGTGTTGAAGCATATATATATATACATACATATAAAGTATATCCAAAACAACGACTAACGAACAAAAAAAGAATAACGCTATGACGTGGTACATCTAAAGTATTAGCAGACGCTCAGGGAAGGAAAAAAAAAGATGGTTTAACATTTCGAGCAAAGCTCTTCTTTAGAAACAGAGGAAAGTCCAATAGAAAAGGAAGACAGAGGAAGAATTCGTCAACGATTCACATGTGGTTACACACTGAGACACACACACACACACATAGGTATACGTATATGTACGAGGGGCGTTCAATAAGTAATGCCCCTGACCCACTTGCAGTTGTTTGATCTAGCTGATATTTTGCATGTGCACATATTTATACCTCTATAGATTAAGTGGCGAATTACAGCTCTGAACTAATTGTGGTTTCTGATTTACAGGTGTTTGAACTGAGTCAAGTGTGAAATGGAGCCTGTTGAGTGTCGAGCAGTGATCTGGTTTTTGTATTTGAAAGGACGCACACCACGGGAGACTTTTGATGAAATGAAAGTAACTTATGGTGATGATGCCCCATCATATGACCTTGTAAAACGCTGGCATTGTGAATTCAAACATAGTCGGAACTCTGTGGAAACAGCTCCCAGATCTGGTCGCCCCCTTCTGCCGTTGATGAGACGTCTGTCCGTCAAGTTGAGGCTGCCATTTTGGAAGGTCAATGCATAACTATTCGCCAAATAGCCCATAAGGTCAAGATTAGTACCGGGTCTGTGGAAACTATCATTCATGACCATTTGCATAGGCAAAAGGTGTCTGCCAGATGGATTTCCAGGTTGCTCACACCTTTCCAGAAGCAAGAACGCGTTGAGTGCTCGAGGATGAATTTGGAGATGTGCCAAGAAGATGAGTCAAAATTTTTCAAAAGACTGATCACACAGGATGAGACTTGGGTCCATCACTATGATCCAGAGACCAAAGCCCAGTCAATGCAGTGGAAGCACCGTGACTCACCTCCTCCAAAGAAGGCAAGGGTGCAGCCCTCCGCTGACAAGTTTATATTCAGAGTCTTCTGGGACCAGGACGGAGTAGTGATGACAGATTTCCTGGCAAAGGGTACCACAATTACAGGAGCCTATTATGCTTCACTTTTGAGGAAATTAAGAGAAGCTATCAAAATCAAGAGGCGGGGCAAGATCAGCAAAGGCATCCTCCTCCTGCAAGACAACGCTCCGGTCCACAACTCGCGTGTCGCCAGATCAGAAGCACAGGCGTGCAGCTATGAACTCCTCCCTTTGCACCCTCTGATTTTCACCTCTTCCCAGCCATGAAGTTGATTTTGAAAGGAAAGCGTTTCCCAGATGATGCAGCCTTGATTTCTGAAGTCACGTCGTGGTTGGAGGACCAAGCTGGGGTCTTCTACAAAAACGGTCTCCACAGCTGTATCAAACGATGGGAGAAATGCATAACTCTGGGTAGTTCCTATGTAGGAAAAGACTAATAATTGTGCCAAGTGTCGTTGCTCTACTGCTATAGGAAGTGGGTCAGGGGCATTACTTATTGAACGCCCCTCGTATATACGCATGTACATACCTATGTATATATGTGTATAAGTGTGTGTGTGGATGTGTACGTACATATATACATATACACAGATGTATACACAGATGTAATCAGACTCACATATATATATTAATGTAAATAATGATAATTATTATATGTTTCAATTGTATGAGCGTTCACCAAGTATTGGTTAAAGAAAATAGTTAATATTGGATCATAGAAGCCCTCGGCGGAAAAATCTCCATTTTAGCCGGCTGGAAATAGAACCCACACCTCTGGTATTCACGATAAAGGTGCTACCGATAACACGTTTAGTATTTGTTTATTTGAAGATGAAGAGGTATGACTGAGAGAAATAGTCTTTCTTAGGATTTGGTTAATGGTTTTGGCGTGATAGCATTCGATATTGTTTACGCAATTTTGATTTTTTTCCCCCGTTTTCTTACTTATAAGAGTTATAGATATTGGATTCCAGATCAAGCGTAACGTCTAGGAAGCTGGCTGACTTTAATCGTGTTTCCACTGTAATAGAGAAGTTTAAGTTTTGGAAGAATTGATGTAGCAGCATCTTAAATTCATCAGTTTGTTTTGGGGACTGTAATTTCAGTGGTGGCTCTGAATTCTTTATAAAATTTTTAGAGATAAATTTAAATGTGTGTGTGTGTGTATATATATATATATATATATATATATATATATATATATATATATATATATATATGAGTATGCATTGTCTGGGAGATTTTTCTTATAGCAGAAGAAATAACAAAGATTTTTTGGTTGCTATTTCTAAAAGTTCGGCGTGTGGTAAAGTAAATTATTTTACTGAACCCTAATTATATAACGTAATGTTTTAAATATACCGTAAATGGTCTTTTTACATACTCAACACTACTTGGTAAAATTAATTAATAATTAATTGATTTTACCCTATATATATATATATATATATATATATATATACATATATATATATATATATATATATATATATATATATATATATATATATATATGTATGCATGCATGTATGTATATATGTGTGTATGCACGGTTGTTGCTGATCTGAAGAGGTAACGAATAAGTAACAAGGATGTTATTTATTTGCTTTTTATTAACCTTACTTCGAGCTGTGAGGAAAATACCGGACTGACTTGGTGCCTCGACTTAACTAGCTAATTCAACTGAACATTAATTTTAAGAAAGTAAGTAGAGTTAGCGGTTGGAATACCAGTCTAAGGAATAAGAACATCCGTTCTTACAACCGGTATCTATTACCGGTTGTAAAGGTGCAGGAAATAACAGAATAAGCAAGAGTATTTCAGGATCAAAGGTTTTCTCTATTTTCTGTATGTAATAAAGTTACTTGTAATCACTTTTCTTTTCCAGCATTCTAATTTGTTGCCGGTGTATAATATTAATAATAATAACAATAACAATACTACTACTACTACTACTACTACTACTACTACTACTACTACTACTACTACTATACTACTACTAATAATACTACTAATAATAATAATAATAATAAAAATAATAATAATAAAAACAATAACAATAATAATAATAATAATAGAACAATACCCGTTGTCATAGGTGCCCTGGGAATAAGAGCGAAAGGAACTGCTTCCTACCTAACTCAGATCCCAAAATGGCAGAAATTCAAGAGATAGTGCACATGGGAACTGCCCTTATCCTACGTAAAATACTGTTTATGTAATCACAAATTTTAAAACAAACATAATTTTCTTATCTTTTGTTGAACATTCTCTAGAACAATACTTTGTGCAAAACCAAATATATGACACCCTAGGCATAATACCAACTTGAACTTCTAACCTGTTGGCTGAGACTTGGAGTCAACTTGTACAAATACAAAGCAAAATTCGCATATAATAATAATAATAATAATAATAATAATAATAATAATAATAATAATAATAATAATAATAAAAACTGAGCAAATATAAAGACCTTGAAATAATAAAAAACTGAGCAAATATAAAGATCTTGAAATAGAAATCAGCAAAATGTGGAAGCTGAAGACTAAAACAATACCTGTTGTCATAGGTGCCCTGGGAATGATAGCGAAAGGGACTGATTGCTACCTAACTCAGATACCAGGAAACCCCAAAATGGCAGAAATTCAAAAGATAGTGCTCATGGGAACTGCTCATATCCTACACAAAATACTCTCTATGTAATCCCAAGGTTTAACACAAACTTTTTTTTTTATGTATTAGACATTCACTTGTACAACACCAAAAAACCCCCAAATATATGGCACACTAGGCATAACAACAACGTGAACTTCTAACCTGGTGTCTCTTGAAGTCTCTGGGTGAGACTTGGAGCCAACTTGTACAGACATAAAGCAAAAGTCAAACATAGAATAATAATAATAATAATAATGATCTTAACTGATACGAATTGTGATCATGTACATGTTTTGTCTTGCATAAAAGATGGGCTTCAGTAAATATTCTACTCAAACACTACAGGTCTGCTTGTCAATTGCTTGACCTTAAGCCGTCAAGCATGTCCCTTAGTGGGTGATGATATATGAATCTCTGAAAACGAGCAAGTGCAATGGGTGAGCATCTTAGCCATGTGTTGAGAGGAATTCTTTTTGGGGTTTGAATAGTTCACATCCGGAAACATGGGCGTTTTTCATTATCCTTAAACAACCCTTCCCAATCTGAAGACAATTCTAACTAGTCCCTATCTACCAAGGTCATGCGCTGTTTATCTTCACATTAGGTCACCATGTTCACGCACGTATGGTAGTTATAATGATGGGTAGTCATAATGTGTGTATTGAGCTTCGTATATTTTTACCCCACTATCATTTCGATGGCATGCTCTCTTACTCAATAACAATGATAATAATAACGTTCACTGGACACTGTTTGAGAATTAAAAG
The DNA here is from genome assembly GCF_006345805.1 of Octopus sinensis. Classification (NCBI taxonomy): domain Eukaryota; kingdom Metazoa; phylum Mollusca; class Cephalopoda; order Octopoda; family Octopodidae; genus Octopus; species Octopus sinensis. Next base: position 148,091,281 of record NC_042997.1, read on the forward strand.
TTCACTGGTGACTGTGTGAAAAATACGGGTTCTCAAGATACTGTGTAAACTACAGAGCCACTGAAGACTGAGAAAACACGATCTGGACAGAAGACGGTAATGTTTAAAAGCAAGGACAATGAATGTAACATCTCGTGGGATTTTACAATCCAGTCTGATTTTCTAATTGATGCTCGGAGACTAGACATTGTTGTGGTAACTAAAAGAAACGCTTATAGATGACAAAGAGCTGAAAAAGATTTTAAAATACAGACTTCTAAAAGACGAAATTGCAAGAATGTGGGCAATCAGGAGAGTAATTATTATCCCAGTAGTTGTAGGGGCACTTGGAAAACTAGCAACCAAGTTCTGGAAATATGTCGGAGAAACTGGAATTGACATGAAGGCAGAGCAATGCCAAAAACTGCTCTATTGGGATACTTTGATGTCGGTACTTTGATGTTTAATATCTTCTACGATAGTTAACAACTACATATTATCGAACCGGTAGCACTGCCAGGCCAAGGACATCTGGAAATTATCCATGATAGTTTCTGACCGGAAAGTTCTCCGGAAGACACTAGCCAGTTTATTTTCGTCGGCACCCAGTATCTCCCGGAGAACGTCATTGCACTTTTCTGCCACTAATCCTCTAACAATTTCTAAAGCGGAACATACACCGATCCCATTACCCGACTGACTGACGGGTGTCAGCGCCAGACGACAGTCTAGGTGCCAGGCGCCCAATCTCGGTCTTTTCATCACCCAGGACTGCAGCTCCGTAATAAGCGCTGCGGAATGGCGAGTTTCACAAACGGAGCCCACACACACTCACCGACCAGAAATCGTTGCGGGTGGCATAACCTAAGAGCGTATCTGCGCTTTAGGTACCACGGCATTCCTAATGCGTCCCTTCCACAAGAATTTGTATGAGACACTCCAGCCTGGTCAAGCAGTAGCTGCGACAAGGCACGACAGTCAGGCGATAAATGATAACATAGGCGATGTAGATATTCACCACCTTTTCCCGACTATTCCGGGACAGCTTCTCAGCCAAATAATTATAATAAAACCCCGTGTGTGTGTGTGTATGTATGTGTGTACGTGTACGCGTGTTTGTGAACTTTGAAAGAGCTTGTGAGTGAATTTCGTCTTTCGTTAGTGATCAATAAATTAAGTATCCATGTTGTACTACTGTCGATTCATGCGAATTTTCTCTCTAAAATTTGACTTTTACTCATGCAACTAAATTTTCATTAGGCCAGATATTTAGGCAACTATATATATTCCAAATCGCTGACAATCCGCATAAACATCAAGTTTATTGGAGTTTTCTAGCGAAATAGCAAATCATTTCATCAGAATATGCGATCTTATATGTACTGTAATCTCTAATTGAATATATAACGCTTATTTAATGCACAATTTGAATATCAGATGTAGAATAGGATAAATTCTGAAGAAGAGAAGCAAAATTTACCTAACCTAATTTCCGTGCCCTATTGAATTAGATTTATACTTTTCAAAGTTAATATATCAAACAAATTTGTAATTAATGTTTCGCTACCTTCCATAAAATTTCCTTCTACGTTTGTCAAATACTAAATGCAACAAGTAATATCATTTGTCGTAAGTGAAATTGAATTCCCTGACGTTAGATGAGTATGATATATTTAATCTTAAAACACAGAACAAACCGAGGAGAGATTTACGTTATGAAATATATTTGATTGTATATGTCGTGTCATTTATGCATCTCCTTGAAAAGTTATGAAGCAGTAGTTTGAGAATACAAATTTTTAATGCCAACAATTTATAGAACAATAAAACACAAATTTTGAAACAGTTGTTTTTATAGAATACTTCTGAAATGTACAGGGGATAGAAAAAATTTATATAAATTATCAATTCTGCAAAGGGAAGGTTGACAGTAACTTCGAAAGTTCGCTTTGCTCGCTTCCAGAAAACTACTTTAAGTCTTTACAGGGGATGTTTTTGGTGTTAGTCATTGTGGGCAGTAGATAGTGCAATATAATTGATAACTAGATGTGTTATACATAGATCAGAGAAGAAGTTATGTAGGAAAGTGAGTGAGGATAATATAAAGAATCTGTTTGCTGGGTATGAGTTGTTAGAAATTTATGGCGAGGAAATTATTCCTATTTGATAGTGTATTTTATTATTGTTTAGGGAATAATCAATCAGGTATGTCAAATTCACATCAGGATGTTATTTCCATGGAAATTGCAGTTTTAGTGTTTTAAGGTGCATAAAAGAATATCTAAAGATAAATCAGTCGGGCGCACCCTATAAGTAAGGCATAAGTTTGAAATTATATAGGTGCTATTAGATATCTTTTAAGAAATTTTAAATTTATCTTATTCTGAAGGTCTTTATACATACACACGCACAGACATACACGCACCCAATACAGACAGACACACACACATATTTATATGCGCATATCCGTAGGTATACATAAAAATATATTTACATATACATATATAAAAAGATAAACGTTGGAGTAAGCTACAGAAGTATTTTGTATGGCAAGAAAAAGATGATAAATGTGCATGAGAGATTGTCATATTTAGATTTTGAATAAATTTATAGACCTCAAAAGTCTTGTAGTTTTGAAAATTTGATGTTTGCAGGAAGAGAGTAACTCGGAGTTTTGTTTGAGTATGTGTGCCTTAATTTGTGTATTAATATATGTTTTTTCATTTGTTATAATTCTATAGTGTAGGGATTCTAAGGTTTGGTGTTCGATTGGTAAGGCTGTAGCAGGAATGGCTTCTTTCAATTAATGACTAAATTGGGTTTCTTTAATCTTAGTACCCATATGCGTTTAGGAAATGAAGTGTAGTTTTCATGTTTGGTTTGCAAAATAATATGCGTGTATTGGTTTATCAGGTTTTGAATTGCTTTGCCTTTAATCCTATATATTTTGTTGTATTGTGGTGTTCGTGGTTACAGTTTCACTATAGAAAATGTTACTCGTGAGGCAATTCCTGTTTAGTGGTTAAACCGAATGGATGTTGCTGTTGGTATTAGTTTAACGCAAACTTTTACGTTGACTCTTTGTTCCCACTTCCTGTCCATGAAAACTATGGCAGACTACATATATGCTGGTATATCTGCGACTTACAATAGGGACAGTCACGGGAAAATTGCGGCCTTCCGGATATTTTAACGGCACGCTTTTAGAAAAGTTACCTTGAATGTTTGTTTTAGTGTGCAGCCATACTGTTTCCGAGTCATGTCTCATATGGCCAGGTTCTCAAAAGTTGCCCATACCTGCTTCACGGGATGCTCTTTACTGAGTACCCGAAGAGGCCAAAGTGAATTTTGAGGCGACCTAAATACACATCCATACATCCATACATGCATGCATAGGTACAGATAATCACACATAAATATATATATATATATATATATATATATATATATATATATCACACATAAATATATATATATATCCATGTGTGTGCGCATATATCTTTCTTTTCTCTTTAACTTGTTTCCAATCATTTGACAGCGACCATGTTGGAGCACCGCCTTTAGTCGAGCAAATCGACCCCAGGACTTATTTCTTGCACTCTAGTACTCATTCTATCGGTCTTCTGCCGAACCGCTAAGTTAATGGGACGTATACACACCACCATCGGTTGTCAAGCGATGTTGGGGGGGGAACAAACACAGACACACAAACATATACACACATACACATATATATATATATATATATATATATATATATATATATACATATATACGTCGGGACTCTTTCAGTTTCCGTCTACTAAATCCACTCACAAGGTTTTGGTCGGCCCGAGGATATAGTAGAAGACAGTTCCTCAAGGTGCCACGCAGTGGGAATGAACCCGGAACCATGTGGTTTGTAAGCAAGCTACTTACCACACAGCCACACCTGCGCCTATATATGCGAATATATATGCATATGTCTGTACACACAGATATGTCTTTGTGTGCGCGTGTACATATAAAGCTATACATTTACATATACGCAAAAATTTATAGGCATTTGTGATAAACAATATGTGCCTAACATTGCAGCAATATATCATACAGCATTTCTCTCCTGGAGACGATAAAAGGCTAGATACGGCTTTCTGATATTCTATCTCACTTATTCATTCGCAATTCTCTGGCAGAAAATCAATTATATTAATTTAATTTCCATTTCTCAACTCATTTTGTTATTTCAATGACAAAACTAAAATTCTTTACTATTTTCTGCTTAGCCTGTTATTTATATTTGTTTCAAAATTAGTTATGGAAAACTAGCTACTGATAACGTTATGCAAATACTATAAAACTTAGGATTTGAACTAGACTATTTTTCTGACGAATATTTATATTTGCACAAAAATATTTTTATTTGCACATATATTTTATTTGCATAATGCCATTTTGTGAAGAATATTTTTGGAATATTATATTACACAACCATCCTACATTTTTTTCTATTTTATAGTATATGCATTTGGTGAATAATCCCTACGTTATTTACAAATTTTTCATGGAATAATTATCAGTTAATTGTTATTTCCGAAGGTGAAAATGACAAGGATGTTTGTATCTCTAGTACTGAGTATATCCAACGTATTTTAACGTACCACAACATTTATTCGGGAAATGTTTTATGATGTACAGGTACACCACCGATATTACATTATCCCTGGTTCTAAATCCTCGATGGATTAATCGTTTTACCCGATCATCTGTAGTCTGTGGTTACCTCATAATGGTTTCGAACTTTAGCACAAAGCCAGCATTTTTTGGGTGGAGGTCGCTGGTACTTATTTTATCGTTCTCGAAGGATGAAAGGCAAAGTCTACCACGGCGACATTTGAAGTCAAAAGGTAAAAGCGGACGACCATGCCGCTAAACATTTTGCCCAGCGTGGTAAATATTCCGCCAGTACACCACCGTCGTGGGCACTTAACAATAATTCATCAAAACATTTCTGACCTGTCAATTATATACCACCCATGCGCTAGAGTACCATGAACATTTTTTTTTAATCTTCCATCTATATGAACACTCCCAGTCCTCTTACTTGTAGCTACGGTTATCTTTCAGTAAAAAAAAAAACGCAGAGGTTCTCTTACATGTAAACATAGGGTAAACAATCTGCGGTCGTGCTGTGAACTAGAGTGGTGGTGTCTGGAATTTCAATTTTCAACTCGTAATATATCTAGATTAAAGATGTCGGACCATCAGTTATCAAAACTCGTTGGCTGATGTACTTGTATAAGAATCCATGATCACATACTCGTATATCCCTACACACAAGTGTACTGGGCGTTTGTAGATAGGATCTATAGGAAATACTCAATCCAGCTTCAGATAAATGGTCTTTAACGAAATCAAATGCTAAACGTCAAGTTCCATACTACGTCAAGTTTCATACTCAGGTAGTACAGTAATTTGATGGGCTAACATAGTGTATTGTTCAATTTTGCTTAAGCTCTTATGACATTGCTACACGGAAGACATGGCATTTTCTGTGAGGGAATTTGAGAATAAAAGAATAAACTTTTTAGTAACATATTCATGGAGTCTAGATGGTGTCACTTTAGCCCGTTAAATGAAGAATCTTGTTAATTTTGAGTGTTTACCTGTGAAAAAAATCTACACCTAAATGGGTTAGCCGACTATGGAAAAGTAAAGCCAATGTGCGTTAAAAAGGGTGTTATAATCCGATGATGGGGCACCTTCAACTTCGACAACAGGAACTTGTCGAGAGGGATACAACTTGTAAAAGTCTTTCATTTCGGGTTTAGAAGGTCAATGCAATTCTTCGATCTAATAAGAATATAGGTTCTTCGGTTACACTGAGCATATACTGTTTTGATTCATTAATGCATGTCCCAGATCTCACTATGAGGCTTCACTTGATGGCATATACTGTGGCTCGCTAACTCTGTACTTTTCTTTTTATCCGCGTGCTTAAAGAAAGACAAGTTATTGAAGTAATTGTTTCTGAAGTCTCTTTTTTATCATACATAAGATACGATTGAAGTTCATTTCAGTCACATACTCCCATAATGACTTTCTGGAACTTATAATCATCTGGAAAGATTGCTATTTGGCCATGTTTGGTGGCATATTAAATACCCTCAGTGCACCTAGTACAGTTTCCCGGGGTACACTATATATGCTTTTAACTCGTCCTGAGTAAATTCCATTAATGACAACATGATGGATTGTCATTGTCAAGAAACATTTAATCAATTGCAGCAGCGTACCACTGGCGACGATGCTGGATAAAATTCCAAGCAGTACCTTGTAATCGACTCTCTCAAAAATGTTATTTAGGTCAAGGTAAAATACGTATTTGCTGAAAGTTTTTCTTTCGCAAAGCATTTAGAATGCTATCAGTGATGAAAGTCCTATGTTAGAGGACTGGGAAAACATGTTAATTGGAATCAAGGAGTTGGTTATTCTGAAGGAATGCAGTTATGTTTGATCTCACTCCCCTCTCAAATACTTAAGTGACACGTGCGTTTAGTGTGACCGATTTCATACATACATGCATTCGGACATGTTAGCTGTCAACTCGTACACGATTATGACCAGCACTGACAAATTATCTTATTCTATATATTAAAGATAATATCGAGAATAAAATATTGCTGTCAGCAACGTCTGTGCTTAACTTTAAAAATCAATAACAGCTTCTGCAACACTGCTAAGACTCACCCTGAAGGCTAAGTAATCCAGAAGCAAGCAAGAGGAAGGTTTCCGGCTACGCAATGAAACGGGTATTATATTGAAATTTCCTTCTCATTGTGAAATGGCTAAACAAAAACTGGAGGTTCCATTCCTAGCTGTTGGATGGCCATTGACTCTACTGTTTCCGTCTTGCAAGGTCTCCAACAAAACCCACTTTCCATACCGAGCAGGCTTCGTAGCGTCACTGGTTTAGTCACCAACGGCCCTGCCCATGCGACATGTAATGGGTTACATATTATCAGCAGCACTAAATGCGACCTGACATTCATGCATGCATGCATGCACGCACGCACGCACGCATACACACACACACACACACACACACACACACACACACACACACACACACACACACACACTCATATATATATATATATATTATTGCGAATGTGTATAGAGTAATATATTAGCAGAATAAAGTTAAAACAGTTTGGTTTTTACGTTTTTTTGTTATTTTTATAGTCGTATGTTAACAAAATTAGCGCTTTCACACACACACTTTACTTTTGAGATTTCATATGTGTTTAATTGACATTGGTGTTCTTGACAACTTTAGTACCTCTTAGAATGCTCCAGCCAACGGAATGTTTACAATATGTAATGATAACAGTTGTAGAACGTGTCAATATATGCATACGGCTAGATTCATTAGAACGAAAAACGGAGAGCTTTTCACAAATGCAGATATAAAGTGCAAAAGCAGAAATTTGATGAGCTGCATTAAATGCCCGAATTGCGAGGAACTATACATAGGCGAGATAGGGAATGCATTACCGGAACACTCACGAGTCCACAGACAACAAATCTGGAACACCAATAATCGCCAAACTACATGACACAAATTACGTGACACAAGTAAGGTTGGAAGAAAGATAAAAGAAAAACGGTTTATAAAAATGTTCAAACGTGCTCTGGACGGAAATAACAACAATAATATAGCAACCAGTTAATGATGTGGATAATAAATATAACCAAGTTACAGAATATCGGTACGCCTAGCAAACCGTGATGTTTCAATGTCATGATTAGCGAAATGCGATACCGGTCGACTACCAAAATTCTGTATCATTTAAAATATATTGAAACTATGTAAACTGCATGCTGCTATTTTGTTAAACTGTCGTATGTCCAAATTTGGCCAAATAAGTTTCTTTTTTTCAATATTTAATTTTGCTCGCAATAGCCGGTTCTTTTCGTCGAACCATCGTATCTCCAGCTGCTTCAGATACCAACGTGAAAATTGTCGGTTTATCATTTTTCAAAATTATAGTAAGTCACACATACGACAGTTTTGCAAAAGTATTTCAGACTGAAAATATCATACATGCACAGAGTTATGATTTTATGCACGCAATGAAGTATTATTGCTAAGCTGGAACTGTTGCTAATGTAAAAAGAAATGAAATGGGGAAACTATCTTTTCATTTTGTAGAAAAAGCATCATTTTGGACTTACGACACTTTTGCATTATATATATATATATATATATATATATATATATATATTCTTTTATTTGCTTGTCATTTGAGTACCACTTTAAGGAGATATTAGTAACAGAAATCGACGGCCGAAATTATTCATTGTAAGCTTAGTACTTATTCTGTCGCTCTCCTCTCCCATACCGCTAATCTACGTAGACGTAAACATAGCAACATCGTTTCTCAACCAATGGTGGGGGGAGTAACACAAAGACACACACACAAACACACACAAACACACACACACACATATATTCTGATGGGGTACTCTATAGTTGTGTAGAGTACAATTTTATTAGTCTCATACAAGAATATTGTTGACTATCCGATCCTTCGAATTGACTGTCAACAGTATTCTTGTGTAAGAATACTATATATTATCGCATCTTCTACACACATTTTAACTATCAAGTTCCACTCACAAAGCACTTGTCACCTCAAATCTGCTATTGAATTGGACTGACAAATGATTAAGCAGTACGATGAATCACGAGATTACTTTGTAAGGATGCAAACATCTTAATTACATCATTAGTCACATTGTCATATTTTATATAACATTGCAGCGGGTCACTCCCTGGGCTATGACATTACAGTCTTAAACAACATCTGATAAATATATCAATGTCATTTCATATTCTAAATATGCAACCGAATCCTACGTTTATGTATATTAAACCTAAGTAGCTATGCTCTGAAGTAACGTTTCATATATTTATCAAACAGATGTCTGTTTTGATGTTTGTAGCTTCATTTAAAAATTGTGCTGTTGTTGTTCCAAGTTGCATACTCTTATGCGAAATGTTTTATCATTGAGAAAGTTATCATGTGGTATTGAGATTAATTTTAAATTTCTCTCTTGTTAAAAATGGTTGAGATTGTACAAGGCTGTTGAAAGTTATATTAAGCATTGATTTTTCCCATAGAACCGAAATACATGGTCCTTAAAATAATTAGTAATAATTAGTAATAATTAATAATTATTAATAGTAAAACGCAAACTCAGCTCAGCAGTATTTAAATTTGACTGAACGTTTATCTTTTTGCATTTGCATTCTTAATATCTTACTTTTGTGTATATTTCGGACTTCTTGTGTCACGTGTTTGTATATAATCACTGCCTTGGAGACAACTGACAAAACTTCATTGCACTGACACAGCTTCAATAATCGTATGCAATTCCCCATAGCTCTATATAATTTGTCTTATTTCCCTCAAAATCTATTATATTAAAATGAATTTCGTACTGACTGGCTGCTTCGATTCTCAGGTAATGTTCTATGTATTGCCACTTTAACTTTCCCTGGTATCTTCTTGGATATTCTGTCTAAGCTTAAGGCTACAACAGTAACTGGATATATTGGTGATGGGATAGGTGTATATAATGTTGATCATTATATACTCAACAGGCAGAATCCTGTAACCGCAATTTGGATTTCGTGTCGTCGCAATTTCAAAATCGCTTATATCACTAATACATTTTAAGAAATGTAGTCTACGTCACATGCTCCCATTTCTTCTCGACTGAAAACCTAATTATTGTGCTGATGTTTGTGGTCAGCAAAGAAAGCAATTAATTTCTTCCGCGCCCTTCCTGTTTAAATATCCGTTCTTAGAAACTGTTGAACTACACGTACGCTCCTACACATTTCGTAAACGGAAATATATTAGCCTAGCAAACATATCATACAACCTAGTCAGAAAAAAAAACTAAACACTAATATTTTTAGTAACAAAATCATTAGACATATTACATAAGCAACAGGCTGATATTTTCAAACTATTCATACACATATCATTATTCATTACATGCATTATCTGGGAGGCATTTAATACATATCAATAACCGGAATAATTAATTTCGAAATAAATGACGCTTCTCCAGCAACACAACTTAATTATAACGAAAGGATGAATATATATATATATATATATGTGTGTGTGTGTGTGTGTGTTTGTATGTATGTATGTATGTATCTTTATATATGGATGTGTGTATATATTTCTTCGGCTCCCTTTATTTACATATGTAATGTTGTCGAGGAAAAGAAAAGCGACAGACCAGCCATTCAATCTAATATTTTCTTCTTTACATATCCGGCAATGAGGCTCCTCTTTCAATAAACGCTAACTGAATGAAGAGTTAATAATCACCTGTAAACATGTGCTTAAAAGTTCCATTATATGAATGTTTTGTTCCAAGAGTTATTTATTCGAGGGATACTAAACACTTTTCATAAAGTTATTTATTCACTCATACACTCTTTAAGTCTCTAATATTTCCCATTTCCAACTGAACGTTAATGCAGTAATAACTACTGCACTTAGAAAACATTTCGTCTTTTTAAATCTTTCACATTTAAACATCTCAACATTGCAATTAGGTGTCTGGCGTTAATGAAACTAATTCTAATCTTTGACAAAATCTTATTATATTTTATTATATTATTAGACGTGATTCAAGAAAAAAAAATATTTAACTATTGTATTAATCAGATGTTGCTAGGGATATTTGATATTTTGTGAATCAAATTTAATTGAAATAATGCAAGCAGCTAGAGCGGGTGAATACCTTGTTAAATTTGATTTTTTTTTTCTCTTTGAATATAAAACAAGACAGGTGTCTAAGTTCAGATGAGTTAAAGTATAAAATAATAATGAATATATAAATATACATATTTAATGCTTGATGACGTAAATACACATTCTACTTTGAAATTTAACTCAATCTTTAATATTCAACTTTATTTTAAATCTCATTTACATATGCAATCGCAGTTCTTTTTCTATTTCTATATCTCACATCTTTAGTCACTAGGAATATCTGTACGTGTATGTATGTACGTGCGTATGTATATATATGTATGTATATGTATGTCAGTGTGTGGGTGTGCGCACGCGCATGTTTGTGTGTGTTTGCGTGTTTGGGTGTTTGAGTTCGTGCGTGTTTGTGTGTGTGTGTGTGTGTATGTGTGTGTGTGTATTAAAATGTGTGAAAGTGTGTACAAGCCATTAGAAATCATGTTCCTTGCGCGAATATTAAAGCTGTAGCTGTAGGATGTGCATTCTGGTATATGAAGTGCATTAACATCATGTTACCACCACTACTACTACTACTACTTGATCTGATGATATCACTATAATACATCCTATTACTGTGCGTCTGCATCACTTCATAAACTTGGGATGATCAAACATTGAATACCTTTTATGATAAGTAAGATGGAATTTGACCTCGAGACTAAACAACATCAACATCGACTACTAATTATAAGCAGATTTAATTCATGCTACAAATAACAGCAACAACAACAACAACAACAATAATAATAATAATAATAATAATAATAATAATAATAAAAATAATAATAATAATAATAATAATAATAATAATAATAATAATAATAATAATAATAATAATAATAATAATAATAATAATAATAGTAATAATAATAACAAGATAAATATAAAATAACAGAAGCGGGAGCAACACCAATATAACATTTTTGTTATATATTAGACCAAGCCCATGCATTTAAATGAAGACTCTATACGTGAAGTAAAACAGAGTTAATTTCTCAGGTTTATTCTATTGATGAGAAGTCAGTATAGAACCAAGTATTTTGGAATTTGAACTTAAGTGATAAATTAAGATTGTGGAACAAGAGATTGCGCACGAGAGAATCTGTAAGATGCCGCTCGACTTCCTTATAAGAAGAAGTCAAATCTCTCTCAAATTGCATTCTGGGATCTTTAAAAACAATCAGAAATATCAATTAATATAACGAATGCTAAATGAAACATATTCATGTATACTTGGGGATACACAACATATATAGCTGAATACTGCGGACTGTGTTTTTACAATACTTTCATACACTGCGCTAGATAATTCTGAATTAAAAGTGAATTTTGTTTTTAAAAGACAAGTAAGCTGCATGTTGTAATGCATCAAGGCAACATCTAAAACTAATATATAGTAAAAATAATAAAATATAATAAAATATAAAAATTGGTCACGTAAAAGAAATTTCTCTCAAATAACGAACAAAAACTACAAAATGAGAATGGAAACCATGTAAGCTGTGAGAATACTTGCAAGGAGGAGAAATCAAAGGTGACACTAGTACATATACACGCATCCACACACACAGGTGCCTTAGAATACTTATCGAACAATTGACTCGCAGCCACTGAAGCAGAACTATCCAAACATTGACAACTTACTATAATGGGCGTTATGTCCGTCTGTCAGTCCGTCAGACCATCTGTATGTGTGTTCCCTCTTTACGGTCAAACGTCTGGAAGCCTTTTAGCAAAAAATAGGTGAAAAAGTATGATTATTTAGTTGATATTGAGTTTTGTGTTTTTTTTTTTTGTTAAAATTCCGGCGACGGAGGATGTAATCTGAATACCCAGCTCCAACGCATAGTTCGTGAAATTGAAGGGTTTATAAAGTATGATTATTTCGTGGATATCGATTTTTGAATTGATAAATCACCTTTGCATTTTTATTAAAAATTCACCGACCACAAGTAACTCTAGATTTTCATTGTATAGTTCGTGGCGCCATCGCAGATACAAAGGGGGTCACGAGGACGGTTAATAGCGAAAATAAAATGGAAAAAGTGTGTGTGATTATTTAGTCGTTATTGAAGTGTGTCAGTCTCGGGCAGGATTCGAAACGGATACCAGAACAGGGAGGAGTGAGTCTTAGTTTGATTTTTTTGCAACTCTAAAGATTCCGATCGCGCATTTACAGACTTTAGATCGTGTAGCTGTATTTTTACCCATTCTGATGTTTACACACGGCCAGTTAAACGTCGCTATGAGTAGTGCAACGGACTCCGGTAATTTGAAATTAGCGTCGAACAAACAGAAAATATCGCTTACAAAGACGTTTTGTAATCATGTTGATATTATGGAAAGTAATATGATTCATAATTTAAATAAGGGAATCTGTGAACTTTGAATGTATAAGAGTATAAACAAGCATAAAATGGTGTAAAAATGAAAATAAAATTATATCTAAATAACATTTCTTTCTTAATAATTTTTATGCAGTGGTCGATGGAAGCTCTGGCTTTCATTTGGAGTTGTTCACATAGCCATACATGATACAGAAACTGGGAATCTATTTCAGTTCGGGGGTGAATTCTCATCACATGTCAGTCGCAAACATGTGATATAGCTACAATAGAATGTTGTACCACCAACAATTATGTGATTTCTTTAAGACATCATTCGATAATCTGTCAAGTCCATTTACACATTTCTCAATACATACTGCTGTTAGGACTTCCCACCCTCATGTTATGCCTCCATCGTAGATGGTAGATTTGCTAGTGGTTAAAATGGACGTGAATAGAGTAATGTAAATTAAAACTTAGATAAAACTTAGATATGTTTCGACCAGAGATTGGTCCAGGCCATGTCTAACTTAATAGCACCACCTGATAGGATTATTCGAATCCTGTTTAAGTCAAGTTTTGTTCAAGTAGTGAGTTCTTGTTGGGTGAGTTGTATCCAGTTTTGTTCAAGTAGTGAGTTCTTGTTGGGTGAGTTGTATCCAATTATGGGTGGCTTGTCTGGTATTCTTTGAAGGAATCTATCCAGACTCTGTTTGAAGTTGATGGGATCCTTTTCCTCTTTGATCTCCCTCGGGACAATGTTAAATAGGGCAGGGCCTGTTGAGGAAAAGAAATTATGTTGCAGTGTACATGTATGTTGTGATCTTGAATTTGGCAGGGGACGTATAGCCCGTGGTCCAAGTCTCGGATGAACCTTGAAGCTAATGTTTAGGTCGTTTGGGCAAAGTTGGTACAAATGATGTACCGCTCACGGCGACGCTGGAGGGAGTAAAGTTTCAAGGCTTTAAGGCGATCCCAATAGTCGAGAGCAGCCATGCCTTCAATTTGTTTAGTGAGAGCCCTCTGGGGTGACTCAATTCTGGAGATGTTTTGTCTTGTGTGAGGAGACCACAGTGGGCAGCAGTATTCAAGGTGTGGCCGTACAAAGGATTAAAAAAGTGGTATGATGACACCTTGTTCTCTGGACCGGAAAGTTCTTAAGATCCAGGAACTCATCCTACGAGCTGTATCGACCTTCTTGTTGATGTGTGCGCTCCAACTGAGATCGTCATCAACAATTACACCCAGGTCTCTGATATTGTTAGAGGCTGTGAGCGGTTCCCCTGAAGGAAGAGAGTATGGTTGCTTTAGTGAGGAATTTCTTCCAAAATGCATCAGCTCAAATTTTCCCTCATTCAGTTGCATTTTGTTTCTGTCTGCCCATTGACTCACAGCATATAGGTCAGACTGGAGTTGAGTTCGGTCTGCTTCTTCATTGACGATTTGCTGGAGCTTAGTGTCATCAGCGAATATTTTCACTTTGCAGTGATGTACGACACTGGAAAGGTCGTTTACATAAATTATGAAGAGTAGCGGACCCAAAACAGTTCCCTGGGGAACACCGCTGGTGACTTTTGCTGGGTTTGAGTGGACTCCATCAACTACAACATGTTGTGTTCTATTCGCTAGGAAATACTGAATCCAGTGTAGAACTTTTCCACGGATTCCAACATTTGCCAATTTTGAGAGTAGGATGTTATGGTCTACCCTGTCGAACGCTTTACTGAAGTCAAGGTATATGACGTCAGAGTTCGAACCTGTTCCCAAGGCTTTGAGTACATCTTCAATGTGGTGTAAGAGCTGTGTTAGACAGTCCCTGCCACAGCGAAAGCCATGTTGATTTGAATTTAGGAGTTTGTGGGTCTCCAGGAAGTCAGCTATCCTTGATCTTAACACTCTTTCAAACACTTTAATGATGTGGGAGGTGAGTGAGATTGGGCGATAGTTGACTGCGAGGGATCTGTTTCCCTGTTTGAAAACCGGGATGACCGACTGGGATAGAAACTTTTTCGGTATATAACCTGCGTCTAACGAGTTTCTCCAGAGGTTGATCAGAGGGACTGCAAGTTGATGATTATATAATTAATATAAAGATGAAAAATGGTTTGCAATATCGAAACTTTACTTTGGACCATAGTAAGCATACAATTTAACGAAGAAACTGCAACAATATTAAATGCTACAGATTCATATGATAGCAAAAAAATTTCAGGATGAACACAAGAAAATTCATAGACTAAAAAAGTGGTAAAGGTCTGAGCTTGGGAAGGATTGATTAACATTTCCCTTGACAGTGTCTCTCTGACCCAGATTCTGGAAACATAATCCGTAAGTTCCCAGAGATTCTAGTCGCTCGTAGACGTGAGTTAAATTATGTTATTAGTAAATGAAACGCAATTCTAAAGGTTGAAAGAAATGGATTAATAATCAAATAACCAGTAGCATCTCTGTTAGAAGAGGAATAATCCAGAGGTACTTTCTTCTTATTCCATTTTGCTTATTGTTGATGTTTCTAACCGCTGAAAAGAGGCCAAAGTAAGATCAACAATCATTTATACATTCATTACCGCAACTTGAACGACGCTGTTAATAAATAACTAGAAACATCGTTATGTATAGCAAACGGGTTTAGTGCAGATTAATATGTGGACATAATTACACTTAGTAAGGTCAGAGAACTCAACTTTAAAACGGTGCATTTGTGAAACAAAGTGGAAAATGTCATACTAGATTTTTTAAGAAATATAAGGAAGAAGAATGAAGTTAGTAAGTGCAAGATATGTGTAACTTTAGAAGACGCAATCATATTTTTTTGCCTATCCATTTTTCCTTATCCACAATCATATTTTTTGCTTATCCAAAATAGAATAAAGAACAAATCTTAAAAATTTAATCGTGCACTTGTTAATGCTTAACCAATTGAAAGACCGATGTCCATGTATTTTTCTGGGGTTTCTGAGACTGTTGGGATACAGGGAGAGGCGAGAAAATATTTCTTCAAAACAGAAACCTGGAGTAGAAGCTAATAAATGAGTGGAATCCAGCATTGAAGGCGGTGGGGCAGTGCAAGGCAGCAGAGTAAATCTGCCAACCAGTATAGCATGGCTGATTGGAACCCAGAACACTAAAAACCATGTAATGCAAGCTATCTTGTCCGACGCGCTAAACAACCGCTGCTTTACCTAGAGATGTACTTTACTCTGTAGATCAGAGAAAGATGAGACGCAAAGCTACTCTCAGCAGGATTTGAAATCAGAATGCAAGGAATTTCATCCGCTGCCATAACGATCTACTAATTTGCCTGAAAAGGACGCAATATTCTCCACTGGAATGTCTTTGATCATAAGCAAGTCTTCTAGAACAGAAAGACAACAACAACAACAACAACAACAAACATATTATTGTGCAATGGAAGAACAACAAAGGAAAACGGAAAAATGTGCAACTTAGGATTCATCAACATACGGCAGGACCACTTTCATAGAAGATAGTTTATAGGAATGTAAACACATGGAAAGCCTTAACGTTTAATTATTGGCATTAGTGTCGCCTCAATGAAATTTTATGTTTACACAAGAAGAAAGTTTGGCTGCTTGTATAAAGTTTCGTCTTTGCACTTATACGGACGGAATTTCTATATAAATGATCGGTCTTGTATTTTGTTTATCTTAATTGCTGTTTTAGCTGTTGTTAATGTGTCTTTATGTGTGTGTGTGCGTGTGTGTGTGTGTGTGTGTGTGCGTGTGTGTGTGTGTGCGTGTGTGTGTGCGTGTGTGTGTGTGTGCGTGTGTGTGTGATGAACATAAATGAAATGTATGTATGTGGAAAACACAGAAAATGGGAGTGTGAGATTCATGGGTAATTATAATGGGACGAAGAAAAAAGCAAGGAGGTGAAAGAGAGAGAGAGAAATAAAGAAAGAGAGGGGAAGAGGAAGAAAGAAAGAGGAACAGAGCGAGAGAAAAGAAAAACTGACACTATGAAGAACTATAAAACAGAGCAGAATATAAATACAGAGAAAAAGAGAAGGAGGGAGAAAGAAGTAAAACGTGAGAGGTAGAAAAAGTGTTAAACTCACACTGGCAAGTAAAATCATTAAAAATTCAAAAGCTATAAGCTTGTGAGACAGTGGCAATAGAAAGAAAAAGAAAAGAGAAGATAAAATGTTGTGGAATAATAGACACAAGGGATTAGTAAAAGAAAGATTTAAATAGACAGTGTGAATATAAAATATTAATATGTGAATGAATAAGAAAAGAAAGATGCGTTGCTTTGACAGAAGGCAAGCATGGTTAGGAAGGTTAACAGAGTAAGGTATGGGAGGAGGTATGTATAGATGGTAAGGGGGGAAACTGTTCAGTTTTATGAATGACAAGGATAGTGGGTTTTAGTGGAGTATTTTTAATCATACTTTTAAATAATATTCCACGTGAGGGAGCTTTCTGTTCATAATAAGAGATTTGTCCCTTGAGATAAGAATGTGAAACAGAAGCAGACGAAAGCTTTGAATAATAATGACTGCTTGCCATGTGTTTGCCGTGCTATTTTCTTTTACTTACGCACTAGAATGTTCATGCTTAATTTAAACACCCCACAATAAGCAGTTGTATTGAAAAACATATGTTGTGACATTACATTCAGTTATTTATATACACTCGCAGACAGGCCACCATCACCTAAACCATATAATATATACATACATACTTATGTATATGTATGTGTATGTGAGTGTGTGAGTATACATATATACATACATACATACATACATACATACATATATATATATATATATATATATATATATATATATATATATATATATATATATATATATATATATATATATACATGTACGGTGAGAGTGAGGGAGAGGAAGAGAGAGACTTATCTTTGACCGTGAACGTGCTCTTGTATGGCGTAATAACTTAACATGTATCCCTTGGGAGATATTAAAATGTCTGCCTCAATATTAAACAAAACCCTATATACATTAACAAGTGCATTACAAGTGTATATATCAACAAATATATTTATGCACAGAGGGAAAAGAAATACAACCATAGACGCATCCTTTTTGCATGCGTAGACACAGTAATAATGTATTGCACTGGTTTATTAGCAGTTAAGAATGCTACATAATATTTTACAAAGTGCCGACTAATTACATGCCGACACATAAGTACATATACACGCGTACTCTCTCTCTCTGCCTCTGTTTCTGTCTCTTTGTCTAAATCTGTCTGTCTGCCTGTCTATATATGCATACACGCACGCATATATATACACACACGCACACATATATATATGTATGTGTATGTATGTATACATATATACAGACATACATACATACATACATACATACATACACACACACACATATATATATATATATATATATATATATATATATATATATATATATAAGGTTAATCCAAACGGGAAAACAGAAAAAACAACACGTGGAACAATTACAGTATTATTATTATTATTAGGCGCTCAGGAAAATGGAAGAAGGAGGGTGAAGGCGCATGGCTCAGTGGTTAGAACGTCGAGCTTACGATCGTGAGGTTGTGAGCTCGAATCCCGGACCAGGCTGCGTGTTGTGTTCTTGAGCAAAACACTTTATTTCACGTTGCTCCAGTTCACTCAGCTGTAGAAATGAGTTGCGACGTCACTGGTGCCAAGCTGTATCGACCTTTGTCTTTCCCTTGGATAACACTGGTGGCGTGGAGAGGGGAGGCTGGTATGCATGGGCGACTGCTGGTCTTCCATAAACAACCTTGCCCGGACTTGTGTCTAGGAGGGTAACTTTCTAGGTGCAATCCCATGGTCATTCATGACCGAAGGGGGTCTTTATCTTTTATATATATATATATATATATATATATATATATATATGAGCAGCGTCTTTAGTTGAGCAAATCGACCACAGGACTTACTCTTTGTACGCCTAGCACTTATTCTATCGGTCCCTTTTACCGAACCACTAAGTTACGGGGACATAAACACTCCAGCATCGGTTGTCAAGCGATGCTGGGGGGACAAACACAGACACACACACATACACACACACTCACGCACATATATATATATATACATATGCATATATACGACGGGCTTCTTTCAGTTTCCGTCTAACAAATCCACTCACAAGGCTTTCGTCGGTTCGAGGCTATAGAAGAAGACACTTGCCCAAGATGCCACGCAGTGGAACTGAACCCGGAACCATGTGGTTGGTAAGGAAGCTACTTACCACACAGTCACTCCTACGCCTATACGCGTATATGGGTACACGACAATACAAACCGTAAACAACATGAAATATGAAAACAGATGTGTTAAGTACGCAAAGAACGAGAGAAACAAATGGAAAACAAGACAAGTAACATAATGAACGACCTTTCATCAGTTGTCGGCTGTCCATCTTCTTGTCATTTCGAGCATTGTCATACATTGGCATAGTCATGTGGTTAAGTTCCCAAAGCTGCTCTGCAGTAATATTTTAGTAGAAAGGAATCAGTGTAGAAACTTTTGTAAATATGTGCGTGTATATACACTCAAGCACGAGCTCACGCACAAAAACACACATACACACACACACTCACACATGCGCTCATGCATACGCACAATCACACACAAGCAGATATATGTGTGTCTGTGTGTGAGTGTATGTAGGTTATGTGTGTGTGTGAGTATTCATGCGTGTTTGTGTGTATATATCTATGCGTACGTGATATTTTCCTCGTCCTAGCGCATTCCTAAATACCAACGTTTATTTTCTAGTGTCACTTTCTCTCCCATAACTTTGGAAATTCAACAACGTAAGATGGATAAAATATGTACAAGACTGAAATAACTACTAAGGTCAATATGATCAAGTAAACCTTGGAAACGATTCATGTAGAACTTTCTTCTTTAGTTTTTTGGCGTCTGCCAAGAGTGTGTTTCAGTATAGTCTGTTCCATTTTTCCTTCTCTTAGGTTTGAGCATATCTTATACATCCATATTAATTTGAAGTTTTGGTTCGAGTACAACGATTACGGGGGTGATTACAACGACACAAGTAAACAACTAGTACTTATTAATATTTTATTTATCTCGAAATGATAAACTAAACATCAGCCGAATTTGAACTCCAAACGTAAATACGGACGAAATACCGCTAAGAATTTTTTCGGCGTCCTAACGATTCTTTTAGATCGCCGCCATATCTTATCCATCAATATTAGATTATCAGTACATAAATAATACATGTAACACCCTTGATAGCAGATCGATATATAGTAGGGGAAATGCCTTGAATCTGTTTATATTTCATATAACATATTTGAAACACAATTTATTCTCCCGTAATCCAATCGGGACTGTATGACATTGCACATTTGGTTACCTCTAAGTACAAAAAGGTTCCCCAAAACGTTACTGCTTACGTAGTGAAGTACTGTCATCTACGCGTATTATGGTATCCAGTGGCATATTGGTTTAACATTTTAGTACAAGACCAGCAATTTCGGAGGAGGGAATGAATCGATTGCATCGGTCCCCAAGTACTGAACTGATACCTATTTTATGGACACCGAAAAGATGAAAGACAATGTCAACCTCGGTGGAATTTGAACTGAGAACAAGGAGACTGATGAAATGTCGCTAAGCATTTTGCCCAGTATACTAACGACTTTTCCAGCTTGCCACCTTGTAGTACCCAGCTACTTATTGGTTATTAGCAGTATTGACAGAGCAATGGAAATTCATACGGCGGTATTAGATGTCAATATGAAATTACATAGATAAAATCCTGCTATAGTTGACTTAACATTTCATCCAGAAAATTTATACTTATGAATATTAGGCCACGTATTAGTGGGGTTCATGGTGCATCCCACTTGTTATTTACTTTATAGTATAGTATTTTCATGTAGCCCTAGGTCTAAAAATCAGAAAATTGATGTTGCCAGAAAAACAACTTGGACGGCAGATACATGTATGGACTTTTTGACCCCGCCCTCTTTCTTCTTCAGCCTTTCGGCCTTTCTTCTTCAACTATGCCCGGTACCTCACATTCTTTTCGATGTTTATTGCTAACATTGAACATTCTCATCTCGGTGCGAAGGATCTGTAAAAGAGAGGTGTAATCGATGTAGTGAGATCCTTTATTCCTGAAAATAGGTGTGTTGTCGACAAGACAATCGTAGAAACTTTTAGGAAGCATGCAAAATCAAAAGGTGGAAGTGGTTCAACTGGAGCGGGAAGTAGCTGTCTGCAGACAAACTACAGTGTCTATCAAAGATGAACAAAATCAGGTAAAGAACGAGCCAAATTCCTTAAGGCTACATTTTGTGTAGCGGGAATGTCTGATGAAGAAGACAAAGGACTGCAACATCGGGATGTTCGCCCTTGTGAAATTGCGACCAGCGAGAAACTTGTCTCAAGGACCATTGCTGCTATCAAGCGCTTCAACAAAACTTTCAACGTCTCAAATGATGGAAAGTTGTACAATCTAACATCCGGCTCTCCAGCTTCGGAAGAATTTGCGAAGGACATCCTCACTGGAAGACCGCTGGTAGACTAGCAAAGGCAGACATCAATAGAAAACACAATGAGAAAGGATGGCTTCTTTGATCCTATTAAACACCCAAATTGGAAAACCTTGGTACACATGCACAAGTCCATGAAACTCTTAATTTCTCAAAGCAAAGTTGTCGAGTACAAGCAGCAGAGAAACATAGCGCTTCACTTACTAGTGAAGCCTCAAGCACAGATTGATCGGAAGCTTGTCCTTCACAAACTGTTGACTGGCAGTCAGGTTTTTAGCAAAAACAGTCAAATCGAAAAGCTTCAAACATGTTTTGAAAAATGTGCTGATGCACAGTTACCTGATCCAAGACAGAGCTTCATCATAGAGGATGGAACTGCAGTGTTCCATTACTTGCGTGAGATTCCACAAACATTCGGAGAAATATCTCGTAAGGTGTTGAGATCTGCGCTTCACCTGCTACCTGTCATATTTGGCACTGATATGTACAAGGAAAACTCTGTACAAGGGGTAGAACGAAACAGATGAGGTGTTTGACATATTCTGAGAGGTGAGAAAACAAATCGTCCGAAAGATCGGAAAGTCTTTCTTGAAAATGATGAGAACAAGACACAGTTCATTCAGCTTTTACTCACAATTTGCAGGAGGGAGTTGTCTGCCGACATTCTCATCGGAAATGAGATGGTACTGATATGTGATACTTAACAGTTGATATTGGGTAGACATAACACATTCTGTCAAGAAATACACTCTCTCGAATATTCACAGGAAATACTGACACTCGTGAGATCCTGTATTGCATGTATGCCAAAGGGGGATGCAAATCCGTTTGCGTGAGAAGTCCCGATTCGCACATTTTTCATCTTACTTCACCATACTAGATTCTTGGAAGGGCTTCAAACTCTGTTTGAAATTGGAAGACGACGCTCTATCGATGTGACCAGGTTCGCTATGTCATCCACGCCTGTTCACTCTTCTACATTGCCAGGTTATCATGCTTTTACCGAGTGCGATAGTACCAGTGCCCTCAAAGAGAAGTGGGGAGCGAAGGGACTGAAAGTCGTTGAACCAGATGAATCATTCCAGAAAGCGTTCTCCAGGTTAGGGGAGTCTTACGAATTTGACGAGGAGGTGATGAATGAACTGGAGCGGTTCACATGTGTGCTGTATGGTAACAAAAGGGCAAAAAAGGTGAATACATTGCAGTTCACAGCCTTACGAGCAAAGTACGGTGGGAAGGATAATTTCACAAAATCTAAACAAGTCCATCTCGCTTCATTGCTCCCATGTAGAAACTTCCTCGAGCAACATGTTCGGCAAAGCAACTTCTAAACCAAGATATAGAAGGTCGCGAACATTGCAAAGCCTTCACTGCCTATACCAGACAAAGGAAATGGACGGACGATGGAAGTTGGAATCATGAAGCTGAAATGGGCAGAGGGTGATGTGATGCTTCGTCATTTGGTGGATATTGTGGAAGAACTTGAAGATGAAATTGCGCATCACATTCTGATCCTGATAGCGACAAAACTTAGTGAATGTTATTACCTAGACACGGTAGGATCGGACAGTGATACTTAAAGTGTTGGTGATGATTATTAATCGGACATTTGAAACGACACAGGAATTTAATAGCTGGTTCAAAAATAATGTCATCATCATTATGTGGTGTATGTGGACGGAAGTAAGTCCAATGGATTATAAATTAATGAAACTAAGAACAGACATAAGATACAACCAGGTAAGAATTAGGATAACTGCTTACTAGAAATTAGGATGAATGCTTACTGGAAATGTATTAATTATTTGATGTTTCATTTAAAATATTTATTCGGATGTACAGAGGTTATAGTAATAATTCCTTGTGTTAATGGAATCTGAAAGAGGTTCAGAGGCGCATCTGTGTAG
The DNA here is from genome assembly GCF_006345805.1 of Octopus sinensis. Classification (NCBI taxonomy): domain Eukaryota; kingdom Metazoa; phylum Mollusca; class Cephalopoda; order Octopoda; family Octopodidae; genus Octopus; species Octopus sinensis. Next base: position 148,114,851 of record NC_042997.1, read on the forward strand.
TGAGAGTCAAGTAATTCCTTCCGTGTTAAGCTACTTAACATTACTTTGGTGAATTCAGCTTTATTTGGATGACGTTTTCGTTAATTCAGCAAATTTACACAAAATATATGTAAGGAATATCTATCGTTCGTCCTTGCTCTCTTTTTCTCTCTCTTTTTCTTTCTTGTTTTCTCTTTCATTTGTTTGTTTGTTTGTGACTTTCTTTCTTTCTTTCTGTCTCCCTTTGGATCTCTCTCGTTCTCTCTCTCTCTCTCTCTCTCTCTCTCTCTCTCTATATATATATATATATATATATATATATATATATACAGGGTGTCCCAAAAAATGCATACACACCTTAAATAATTGTAAATTTGGGGTTTATTATAATTCGAATAATTTTCAACATGTAAAAGAATTTACAAATATCATTCTATTGTCTTGTTATCGCATGTTCTCAAACTGATGTCCGTTCTGCTCCAGACACTGCTGACAACGCGAAGCGATGGAATGGCACACATCATGGAACAATTCCCTTGGGATATTCGTACATTCATGTTCCATGGTTGCCCTCAATTGAACGACTGTTGCAGGTTTCTGTGCGTAGACTTTGTCCTTTAGGTATCCCCATAAAAAGAAGTCTAGTGGTGTGAGGTCTGGTGAACGTGGAGGGTATTCGACAAAACCTCTCCGTCCAATCCACCTGTTTGGCAAGATCCCATCAAGAAAGGATCTAACATCGCAATGGTAGTGTGGAGGTGCCCCATCTTGCTGGAAATAAAACTCTTCCTGTTCAAATTCCTCTCTAATGCTTGGCATGACAGACTGTTGCAGTGGTCCGGGGTCGCCATGGGAACGAGAATGGGTCCCAATTTCGCCAATCTCTTTGTTGGCTACATTGAGGCCCAAGTATTCTCCCAATTCTCCAGGCCGACCCCAGAACTATACGGTCGTTACATAGACGACTGTATAGGCGCCACCTCCCTTTCCTGCGAACAACGCTGCCACTTCATCCCTTTCCTCTCTAACTTCCACCCCTCTCTACAATTCACTTCCACCATATCCAATACTTCCGTTAACTTCATAGATATCTCACTCAGCATCGACCACCCCTCCCACTCTCTCACCACCTCCGCCTTCTTCAAACCCACGGATTCCCACCTCTATCTCAACTCCTCCTCCCATCCCTTCCACACCAAACGGGCTATCCCCTACTCCCAGTTCCTCCGCCTCCGACGCTTGTGCAGCCGCGACCAGGATTTCGAGACCCAGTCTCAATACCTGGCCCGCCTGTTCAGGCTTCGAGGACACCCACCTACCCTGGTCTTGAACGCCCTCGCCCGCGCTCGTCGCATCGACCGCACCACCGCCCTTTCTCCTTCCAATCACCCACCCCCCAACCGCACCCCCTTTCCCCTCCTTTTCCACCCCTCTACTCTACCCCTTCGTCGGAAGATACTTCGTGCCTTCCGTCGTCTCCAGCTCGATTCCACGACCCACCCCTGTCCTCCTTCAAACGAGCCCGGAATCTACGCGACCTCCTGGTCCGTAGCACCCTCCCTTCTTCCCCCTCGGCCCCACACGGATCCTTCCCATGCACCAGATCCCGCTGCAACACCTGTCCCTTCATCACCAACACCACTGCTGTCACCGGTTCCAACCGGCGAACTGTACGTATCAGGTATTCCTTTACGTGCACCTCGTCTGGACTCATATACTGCATTAAATGCAACCGCTGCAGGATGCTGTATATAGGACAGACGGGACGCCGGTTGTCAGATCGATTCACTGAGCATCTGCGGGATGTTCGTCTTTTTTCCAATTCTCCCGTCGCACGGCACTTCCGCTCAGCCAGCCATTCCCCCGATGACATCTCGGTGTTTGGTCTTGCCCCACACAACGGCTCTCCCCAATCTAGGCTTCACTTGGAGCAACGGTTCATATTCCTTCTACGGACTCTAACCCCACACGGACTCAACACAGCCCCCTCCTCTTAGTGACTGCGCTCCACTTCTCCCCCGCATCTTTTATATTTTATTTTTAATTTTTTGTTTATTAATTATTATTTTTAATTTTTTAAATTTTTATAATTGTCCTTATGCAGTCACACACAAATACTCACGTACCCACGTACACACCTACTCCCAACACACCACACACACACAACGTACATGCACATGTACGCACACATACTTCCACACCCATACACACACCCCCACACCCCCACGTGCAAACACACATGCCCGTGCACACACACCAGGGACAATACTCATACAGATACGCACACTCCTATAAACACCTAGCTGGGACGCACAGATACACGCACGTAAGCGCACACACGCACATGTACCTTACGCCCACACAACTCCAACCCCCCACACGTATACATTCACACACACACACATACATACACACACATAATACATACATAGATACATTCATACATACATACATTCACACACACGCACACACATACATACATACATACATACATTCATACATACATACATACATACATACATACATTCATACATACATACACACACACACACATACATATATACACACACCTACATACACACACACATACATACATTCACACACACATACATACATTCACACACACACATACATACACACATACATACACACACATACATATACATACATACATACATACACACATACCCACACACACACGCACGCACACATACATACACACACATACATACATGCATACATACACACACGTACACACACACATACATACAACACACATACACACATACACACAAACATACATACACACACAAACACACAATCACATACATACACACATACACACACATACATATACATACATGCATACACACACATACACAAATACACACATACATACACACACACATACACACATGCATATATGCATACACACATACATACACACACATACATATACACACATGCGTACAAACACGCACATACACACATACACGCATGCACACATACATACATATATACACATACACACACACTTACATACATACATACATACACACACACATACATACACACACATACACACATATAGATACACACATACATACATAGACACATATATACATACACACACATACATATACATACATACATACAGACACACACATGCACACATACACGCATGGACACATACATACATACACACACGCGTACATATACATACATACATACACATACACATACACACACACACTTACACACATACACCCGTCCATAAATACATACACACACACTTACATACACATACATACATACACACTTACACACATACACACACATACACACACGCATACACACATACATACATATATACACACATACAAACACACATACATACATAGATACATACATACACAAACATACATATACATACATACATACATACATACACACATACACACATACACACATACACACATACACACACACGCACGCACACATACATACATACACACACATACATACACACACACGTACATACATACATACATACACACAAACTTACACACATACAGATACATACATACATACATACATACACACACATACACACACATACACACACATACATACATAGGCACATACACACACACATATACATACATACACACATACACACACATATATATATATACATACATACACACACATACATAAACATACATACACACATACGTACATACATACATACACACACACATACATACATACGTACGTACATATATACATACACACACATACATACACACATACATACGTACATACACACATACACACACATACATACATACATACACGCATGCATACACACATACACACACATACACACATACATACATACACACACGCATACATATACATACATACACATACACACACATACACACATACATACACACACACATATAAACACATATATAAGCCCCTACATTGTACACACACGCACACATATATACATACATTCACTCGCACGCACGTACACACACACGCACACACACACACATTTACATATATATATACTATACACTCACACACACATACACGCGTACAAACACACACAAACTCACATACACACCGACATATATACATACACAATATACACCTAACCGTGCACGCACACATACACACAAACACATACAAACGCACACATACACGCACACTCATACACGTACATACATACACTCTCACACAAATAAACCCACATATACACCCCTACACACACACACGCACGTACAAGCACACACGTACTAGGTTACGCCACACACACACACTCTACGTATACACACACGAACACACACATGCACACACACACACACTACAAACAACACATACACTATGATACATATAGCCCTTTGTTTTTTTACACAAACAGCTAGCAGTCATCACCACAGCTGGCTTTGTCATTACCTTTATTCATCAAAAAATACACACACACACACATGCACGCACAAACACACTTGTCATCGTGCACACACACACACACAGGCATTCCCTTTTTTTGGAACTCTCTTGCATTATAAAACCATTTTTCAACTACCTCCAAATTCTGTTCTTTTCAACATGTGATCTCTTAAGCACCACCAGCTCAAATATTGTCTCCTCTGTCTTCCCTCCTTGGGATCTTTCCTTCTCCTTGTTTCCGACGAAAGGTTAAACTCGAAAGGTTAAACCCTCCTTCCCTTCTTTCCTGAGCGTCAATAATACTTTAATTGTTCCACGTCCTGCGTTGCTGTGCTTTTTTCTCTTTTTTTTTTGTGTATTCTTGTTTGGATTAACTATATATATATATATATATATATATATATATTATTTTAAGGTATGTAGAAAAATACAACATGGACAAGAACGTATAACTCTTAGAAGACGACACAATAAACATGGACAGGACATTCGAACCCCTCAGTCTTCAGTCAAGAACCGGATCATCGTAGTAATTTCGGCTGATTAATCTTGAGATTACTAGATCACGGCCAGCCCTCCAAGAAAAACTAAGCAACGAGCATTAGAAAAACTAAGCTGGAAGCGTAGATTTCCTGGAAGAAGGATCGAATGCATACGAACACCAGGACAGCAAAAGGGACAGATATAAAAGAACAAAAAACAATAATGGAATACAGAAACATGAAATACAGAAGCATTAACGGTGAAACAACAAGTGTCTTACGACTGATAACAAGCAAACAAATTTTTTCTCTGGCGCATTGGAAGAAGCCTTTATAGCGGCGGACGAAAAACAACGATGTTAACACGACGAGGGTCAGGAGCTGAAAGGCAGATTTCGGCCAACAGTCACGTGACAGAGAAGAGGGAAAAGAAAAGAAAGAGAAGCAAAGGAAGAGAGAGAGAGACGAGGGACAAAACGCAACAAAGAGAGAGAAGAGAGAGAAAGAAGGGATCAGAGAGGAGAAGGGATGGGTGTCGAAGAATGACCTGTGAGTGCAGAGCGAGACAAAGAAATAGGAGGGTAAAGAGAAGAGAAAAAGAGGATGAGTAGAGAGAAGAGAGAGAGAGAGAGAGAGAGAGAGGGGGACAGATCAAGTAAAAATGAGAGAGAGAGGGAGACAAAAAGAGAGTCGTACCAATTATTAAGAATATGTGCTCACATTAATGATAAGGTGGGTACGGGGCGCCTGGAATATATGTTAAGGTATGTAGAAAAATACAACATGGACAAGAACGTATAACTCTTAGAAGACGACACAATAAACATGGACAGGACATTCGAACCCCTCAGTCTTCAGTCAAGAACCGGATCATCGTAGTAATTTCGGCTGATTAATCTTGAGATTACTAGATCACGGCCAGCCCTCCAAGAAAAACTAAGCAACGAGCATTAGAAAAACTAAGCTGGAAGCGTAGATTTCCTGGAAGAAGGATCGAATGCATACGAACACCAGGACAGCAAAAGGGACAGATATAAAAGAACAAAAAACAATAATGGAATACAGAAACATGAATATATATATATATATATATACATATACATAAATGTGTGTGTGCAGGTGCGGGAATGGTAAGTAGTTTGCTTACCAACCACATGGCTCCAGGTTCAGTCCTACTGCGTGCACCTTCGGCTTCTATACCCTCGGGCCAACCAAAGACCTCTGAGTGGATGAGGTAGACGGAAACTGAAAGTAACCTGCCGTATATATATATATGTATATATATATATATATATATATATATATATATATATATATATATATATATATATATATATGTGAAATAGAAAGATGAATAATCTTGTAGTGGATTAATCTTAGGAGCACAGTTCGATTTGTTTTTTGCTCTGCCTCTGTTCTGTTTTTGTTTTTCCAACGGATTTCCTTTTTTCTTCCTGAAGAGAAAGACACAATATGGTCCCATTATTCAATCGGATTTGGTAATTTGTGCCTTTCGAAACACGTGTAGAATGAAATAAAACGATTTCTGTTCAATCTGCGTTCAGCTCCATTTCTTCAATTCACCAATAATGTTTTATATATATATATGTATATATATATATATATATGTATATATATATATATATATATATATATATATATATATATATATATATATGTATATATATATATATATATATATATATATATATATATATATATATATATATATATATATAAAGTGACCTGATGGTAATATCAAGAAAACTTACTGCTTCTGGTTTGAGATAAATATCATTTAATAGAAACCATACATGTTTTTGTGTGCTACTAATACCGTCATCTGTTGAGAAGTACATAAAAAATATAGTCATCAGACACAAACTACATATAATGAAATTAAAAGTTGAATGAGAGACGAATCGCGAAAAGTTCAGAGGGAAGCATAAAAATAAACGGAAAACGAAAAAGTAAAAATTGAAATGTAAACAAGGTAAACCACAATTTCCATATGCTTCCCTCTCAACTTGTTGCTTTTTTCTCTCATTCGATTGTAAATTCGTTATATGCGGTTTGTTGCTGATGAATATGTTTGAAGTATTTCTCAAAATCTGAAACTATTAGTAGCACACAATAGTATGTATTATGTCTATTAAATAATATAAATGTAAACGCACCAACACCGGTTTTCAAGCGATAGTGTTGAACAAAGGCACATACGGCTACCTTCCCCATATATATATATATATATATATATACACATATATATGTGTGTGTGTGTGAGAGAGAGAGAGAGAGAGTGTGTGTGTACGCTTATATCTATCTATCAAAAATATTTCTCTCTATACACACACACACATACATGTATATATATATATATATATATATATATATATATATATATTTACACATACACACAAACAAGTATATAAATATAGGATAGTGGTACAACAATAGTGGCACCAATATTTACTGGAAATAGCAGACGATAATATACGATACTACAGTAAAGCTTCACTGCATATATATATATATATATATATATATATATATATATATATATTTAGTGAGGGAAGAAATGGAGCTGAACGAAGATTTTACAAAATTCCTTTTTAGTATTTTCTACATATGTTTCAAAGGCTGCAAAGTCCCTAATTCGGATTGAATAAGGAGACCATTTTGCAGCTTTCTCTTCAGGAAAATCCAGGAACTTAAATCTCCAACAAAATGCGCAGCAAGCTTTTCGACAAACGCTCTCTAGGAGCCCATGGTATGAATGGCACCAGGAGCCCATGGTATGAATGGCACCATTCATACCATGGGCTCCTAGAGAGCGTTTGTCGAAAGCTTGCTGCGCATTTGTTGGAGATTTTAAGTTCCTGGATTTTCCTGAAGAGGAAGCTGCAAAATGGTCTCCTTATTCAATCCGAATTAGGGACTTTGCAGCCTTTGAAACATATGTAGAAAATAATAAAAAGGAATTTTGTAAAATCTTCGTTCAGCTCCATTTCTTCCCTCACTAAATATAAAAAAACTTCAAATTTCCGCACTAAGGCACGGTTTTGAGACCCCATGGTCGTAACCTCAACCATGATTTTTCTGTTGTGATTTTTGCTACCCAGGTATCGGTTATAATTTGAATAATCCGTAACAAGATAATTCATTTATCCATTTCAATAAAAAAATATATATATATATACTCTAATATCGACACACACATATATATATTCATTATATACACACATGCATATACACACATACACATACAAACATACTCACACACTCATACACACCTACACACATGCATATAGATATAAATATAAACCGGGATTTCACCACATATCATATCAGAAGATATTTCAAATACACAATTATTAGAATTTGACATGTATGTATTAGTATGATTGTAACACAATACACAAATCCCGGTGAATACATCTAAGCATTGATTCACTAAATGAGCGCTCAAAAATAATTTTGAAATATGTGAAAAAAGGGAAAATCTGTGAGTGAAATAAATATTCGAAATGAACACATCTCGAATACACCCACAACTTTTATCATTATATTCATCCTATCTTAAAGGCATCTCAGTATTTAGTCGTCTGCTCGCCTCATCAAGCCGTGCGGCATACGACAGATTGCTGTAAAGCCACATTATAAATCACATCAGGTTAGACAGATTTAAGTATAATATTGCCAAGTTATGCAAAGGGAATGAAGTGGCCCTGTTTTTATGACGTAGTAAAAATGCCTGTGAATTGTTTGACATGGAAATACATTGAGAAAAGTTAACATTCAGGGAAACATTTTTACGTATGTATTAAATAAACCCATAGGATGTACATAGAGCATATCTTAAATGGTGTAGTCGGATCTACAACTAAACAGTATATGAAATACATAAACGGGAAAAATTCACGTAAAAATTACCCATGGCTAAATGTACTTTTATATGTATAATTACATTATGTTAACCTTCCAAGGTATCTAAATGTTTTGTTGATTTCCCCATTATATTCAGTTTAAATAAGTTATATTCCACTGAAGCTGTGCTATAAATAGCAGGCGGCCATGCCCGGTTGTATATAGCGACTAGTAAGCAATATAGATTCGAGTAGTCCCGAATATTTTCATATCCGCTGTTTCCAGGATGAGCGGACTAGACGTCGCGAAGAAAAGCGGAGACAGCTCAAGGAAAGTCAGCCATTTTCGCTGATCTCAGTGTAATCGGACATGTGCCTCCAGAATCGGCCTTTTCAGCCACTAGAAGGCCTGCCAATACCACCAAGACAACCTCTAATGATCAAAGACGACGTCTTCATCTGTCTCAAGACATACTGCCTTAAACAAGTAAGCAAGTAAGCAGAAAATAATAAATAAATAAGGCGTGAACTTGTATATACTACCGAAATTCAAGCCACTGACGTACGGAGAACGATACTAATAAAAAGGCAATCTTATTATGTATGAAATGCAATATAAATTTCTTAACGCGTAGGCTACATGGGCTTTACTTCTTACATGCACTAAAGCTGAAATCATTGCATAATATTCGTATCGTGTGTCATCTAATAGATTTAAAAGTTTGCTGTGATTACTAATTGTAGATACTGTATTAATCTTTTTGAATAATTTATGTAGTTGAGCTAGTAGAAAGCAAAAAATATTCTGTTATTTACGTACATAATGCGCAATATTTTACAAATAATAACTTGAGAAAAAGATGACATTAACGAATATTTTCACCAAATTATTCTACATACAACACGTAATAAAATCATTAACAAGAACCTCACCAGTTTTTCTGGAACTGCCTAATCTAATTCAAATATTATAATGACCATAAGATAAGCTATTAAAATTACATTGTCATTCATGTAGCGTAAACGTAAGAATGAAATGGAGTATTTGCCTTATTATTCTTTCGTTAATTCATTATTTCATTATTTCGTTATATAAAATTGCTATTGTAATTACGCTCGATCATTCAGAAACAGAACCATTCAATATGAAATTTTATTGCTATAACCATGAAACTAATCTTGATTTACTGCTGCATTTTTAGACATAAGTCGCACTAGGAAATGTATGAACTATTGAACTAAGAGCTCTTCATTACTTTTCTTTACTAACACCATTGTTTGCAGTTTCCTGCGTTGCGAGACCATTGTAGTGAATTTCATCACTTAGTCTACTGGTATTTGCACTGTCAGCTGTTGTTTTTTCTACAATCGTTTGTATTTTCTTCCATAAATATATTTTTCCTTTTTTCCCCTCTTCCCCATCAATATTTCATTATCATAGTTATCCATACATGAGATGTGATAAAGAAATTTTATCGATTATATATGGTACATAAACCCAAACTATATATTAATAATAAACATAGTTGCGCATACAATTTTACTGAGACGCCATCTCATTAAACAATAATGATTAGATGGAGTCTGAAGGGCTAGGTTCATCTTTTCTTAAACCTATTATTTTGATTATTGTAACTGAATGGAGACAAAGGGAAAGGGAGGTCGTATAAGGAGAGTCGTTTCGGAGAGGATATGTGAACGAAAAACAGATAAGAAAGGGAAGTGTGAATGTTGAAAATAGGAAAAAGGACATCGAAGGACAAAACGAAAGTTAAAGTGAGAGGTCAAAGAAATATAATGATATGTTACTTGGTGTGAAAACAACCCTAATACCCCAAGGCCATGAATGTAATTATTTTAATTCTGAAAAAGTTTCTATTGAATTAAGCTGGTTTATTGGTTAAAAAATTATCGATGCCTCTTTCTATACATTCACGGTAAAATTCGCCTGAAACCATGAGAATATTAGCTTTCAAACTGATTTATGTTAGTATATTATCAATGGTTTAAATTTTTAGAAATATTTAGAAAACAATGTTATAGACTATGAATTCTTAAACGAAGAAAAGGATATATAATTGTCTCAAGCAAATAATGAAAAGGAAACAAAAGGAAACAAATCAATTAATTATAGATGAACATTATATTTCCTATTGAATTTGCAAAAGATAAATATTCTGTTGTGTCTGGCGAGAGTCATTTTCTTTTTGTGCCTTATAATTTAACACACTCACCGGTAAAATTTCCACTTATTCCTTATTTTTATTTTCCTAGGAAAATAGGAAAATAAAATTAAAGAATAAGTGGAAATCTTATCGGTAAGTGTGTTAAATTATAAGGCACAAAAAGAAAATGACTCTCCCCAGACACAACAGAATATGCTTCAACACACGAACTCATATAAAGAATCTTGCAAATCAAATCCAAAAACAGAAGGTAAATAAATAGACCGGCAACTTCAAAAGAACAACAGCATTAGACAAAATAC
>NC_042997.1:148128626-148141126 GCF_006345805.1 Octopus sinensis
TAATATAAATTGTGTGACGATAGTAATAAAATCTGTCTGGAACAACTCAACCTTCTACAATAGTAACTTTTGTGAACATGTGTACTATAACAACGACGATTTTACGAATCAATTTAAACGATATTGCAGTAAGTTATTGAATATTGCAATTATATTTGTTAACAGCAGGGGAAAATTGAAACCTTGAAGTACTATCAACATATACTAATGGTGTTACGAGCCTAGAAATGTCGTATTCAGGCTAGGAATAGCAGTCAAATCCCTCTGAAAAATCACAGTATATCATCTTAGAGAATGTTCGTGGTAAGCCTGTTCTGAAAGTAAAAAAAACAAAAACTGAATTGGTTATATCTTAACTTACTCGACTCAGCTGGAGGTTAAACAACGCAGACAAACTTGCATTCAAAAGAGCAATGTATGAAGTAGTACACAAAATATTACTGGCGTAACTGTTTTTTCAAATGAATTGAAAGTAAAATGAACACCAGCGTGCTTGTATTTGCAATCTGTATCAATTGTAATGAAAATATTTTTACTCTCTGTCATAAAATCAGAATAAAATTTCGTTAATATTTGTAAAAATATATTCTGCATTTGATTTATTTAAAACAAACATCTGGAATATTAACCATTAAGTTTGTTCCCAAAATCTATAAACTATTCTAATGTTGACATATAGTGACGTCAATCAAATGCATTTTATAGTTCAGCTCAACATAAAGGCTGCATAAATCTTGCTCAATTCTTTCATAAACATTATTTCCTCACATGTTATGTGGATTGCTTTTTAAAATGTCATTCTGAAAAATGGAGGAAGAATCTTATGTAATATTATAAAGTGCCATATTTGTGACTTTGTCTCCATATTTTAGGAGAGTGGGAAAACTAGATACTTTTTGTAACTTCAAAAGCTCATTTATGATTGTATTAATAAATGATAAAATTGTAGTGATTGTGAAAGTAAACGACTGTATACTATTTAATATTTTCTGTTTATTATTGTAAAATAAAAGTGCAAATATATTTAATAGTTGTTTATTTCGCTTTTTACATTTGCTTTGAAATTTCTCATCCTTAGAGATAAACTGCAACACTGTGTCTCGTTTATTTAAATACTTCACTTGGAAATAATGTGACTTCTAATTAATTCTTATTTTATTATAGATGGATAGTTTTCTACGTGAATGTGCAAATATATATAATAAATGCCAATGTTTAGGCAAGTATGCCTAAACACACGCATACAAAAATTGCTCATATTAATCCTTTAGAAAGTGCCTATGACATAAAATATAGTAATCACCGTCTGTCGACGTTGTAATTACTGACGTAATTTCTTCAAAAAATATTAATACTTGTTCTCACATAAGATTTGAAAACCACGTGCAGCTATATCTATGCAATCTGTGCAAATTAGGAAATATCATACTGACATACATTTTGACATACTGTCACTACATGTGACAGAGACTTTTTAGTAAAGTATTTATCAGCCTATTACAATACTATACTGATGTTTATTTCATTCATTTAATACTTTTATATGAATATATAATTAGAAATATATTAATTTACATTATGTTTATCAGGGAATCCATCAAATTTTGTTCGTGTTGTACTTGAAAAGCAGGTACCACAAAATGGTCTATAGATCCGAATGTAGAAAATCTGAGTAGTTTTTAAACCGAATTGTTTAAAACAATTGGTTTGGTCTGACTGACTGATGGAAACTTCATTTACTGATAGAAACAGCCGGCACCACTCCAGCCAACACTACTGTTGGTAGAAAATATTTATAATGTGACCTTGTATTTCTTCAAAGCAATAAGCATATAACCTGACAGTTTTCTTAGGCTACGAATTAGTAAACATTTTATAAGGCTGTTGCAAGATTCGGTTAGATTCAAGAATATCATAACCTAACAATTTTCTAATTATAATTTACACGTTTAGAGACTTCAAAAGGCATTCTTGATAAATTCATAACAATAAGTGTATATGTTTATTAGAAAACGGAAGAAGATACTTTGTCTTTGTTTTGGACAAAAATCGGACTGTAAATTAATATCAAATACTACCAGCATTCTGAGAGACATTAAAGCCAGTATCTCTTTTCTTTTGAGTTTTGATTTACATCGCCCAGCAAATTAGAGTTGGCAATTTTAATTGGTGTCGCAAACCAACATATGAGACAATTCTTGAATTCTAAGCTCTGACGATCCAGTCATTCTTTTTCTTTTGATCCAAAGCTATGGACAATTCGGGTACTTATCATTAAAAGTAAACTACCATCCACCAAAGTTATTTCTCATGAGAGATAGTAAGCGGAGGCTGTTTGGAAGCACGTCGGAGGAACCATTCTGGTCTTGAGTGGAAGACTTAACCTGTGGCCCATTCAGTAATTCCATGAGCTTTTAGCAGTCTTCATTGTGTGCCAAGCATTCTGGCCGGTAGTCAAGTCAGAGGTTAATTCACCCACACAACACAAATGCCCTAAAAATGGCTATGGTCTCTGTCTTTCCGGATCTGAGTAAGTCATTAACAAGCACATACACTTACATACCTATATACATACATGTTTATAAATATATGCGTAAATAATTACATACAATTCGTCGAATTACCTCATGATAGGAACAAAATTCAACAATTTGAAAGACATCAAGCTGCTTTTTATAGACAAAAACAGAATTATAGAAAAGGTAAGAAATGGTATTATTCGTCAAAATACTAATTAGAATTATACAAAATTACCTCATACTAATATGTTTTTTATACATAATATATACTTCATTATTTTCAATTAGAGATATGCATTTTTTCGCTACATGTAGGAATCTTTTATAACAGGAAAGAAAATAACCTAGCGAATTCATATACTGAAGTTATGTTGGAAAAATGTCGATTTTCTATATGTCACGGGTAAATGCCAGAATGACATAGCAACATGTTTTCATATAGATTCATTGTAAATACGCAGTTATTTAACATGTAAACTTACGACATTGAATATAATTTATGTACACAGTTTATCAAAACGCGAAACAAAAACATCGAAATAAACATAAAAAACGATCAATATTTTTTACGTTAGCTTCCTTTCCACACAGCTCTCCTTCAAGTGACTCGAAAAGCATTATTCCTTTTGCGTTCATTTTCATAGTAAAATCATTGAGGTATTAACTGTCTCTAAGATCAATGCCTGGGCATATTTTTACGAAAATGATATATTTGTATTCTTTTCACATCTACTGATGTTCAACAATAATTTAGAATTCAAGCTCAACGGGACAATGGAACATGAAATTCATATAACAACTCAGAGAAAGCGTGAAATTGCTGCTACAAATGATGTAAGAGATAGACGTGTGAAGTTTCAGTGTATTATTACTTTCACTACAAGAAAGTCGTACGGATGTAAACTGGTTCGTTTGCATAGACGTTAATATGCATGACGATAATTTCTATATCTCTTCCTTTCATTAATGGATGTGCTTATGCATGAATGTATGTATGCTTGTATGTATGTATATATGTATGTATGTATGCATGTATGTATGTATATATGTATGTATATACGTATGTATGTATCTATTTATCTATCTACCTATCTTTCTCCTCTGTACGTTTGCCAATCTGTCTGCCTCTCTCTCTCTCTCTCTCTTATATATTTATATATATATATACATATTTGCATAATACACACACATATGTATGCGCGTGTGTGTCTATGTATATATATATATACATTTGCGCGCACTCATACACATATATACATATATAAATATATATATATATATATATATGTGTATATATATATATGTATATATATGTGTGTGTGCATATGTGTATGGTCATTTATACTCACGCAGGTACAGAGAACCATGTACATACATTCGCATACACATAAACACGTACGCATGCATATACACACATATCTGTTCAATTGGTATTTCGCAAGTAATAGCATCATTGGTTAAGTATTAGCTGTAATTACGACAGCAGGATCCACAAAGAACGTCTGAGCAAATCGTCGGTACTACCATTAGAAAATAACTGTGTTGCTTAATTTTGTGGGGGCAAATTTATATCTTCCTTCGATATATATCGGTTGCAGTAGAATACATTTCATACATAGGAAATACATAGACGTATATCGTAAGAGGAATATTCATCAGAAAAGAACCCCCTTATTCTTTGGTTAATAGTACGAGTCACCCACCTTTCAAAGAACTTGAGAAGGTCAGATTCGCATACGAAACTGGCTTGCCAGAGCGGAAATATACCTCGTAACCAAAAATAATTTTGGTGACCTAGCAAAGTATATATATATATATATATATATATATATATATATATATATATATATGAGAAAAATAGCATTCAGCCAACTCATAGATACTTGCGCCAACAACAAAACACCAAACTTCAGGATTTTCCCCCTCTACCAATTCAGGGACGATACAACCTCGAGACAACGAATAAGTAAAGAAACTCTCTTTATTACAAAATACAGGCCACTTCTTAACGGGTCTACGACAAACGATATATACACCTCAGCTTTAGAATAACACAAATACACACGCAAATATTACATTCCAAAGAATCCATTACAGATCAGCCCCAATCACAGCTATAACCCATAACGTGCCAACTTTAAGTCATACACCTCACTACTTCTACTCATTGATATTCTCCCTTCTCTTCTTCTTCCTCTTTTTCATTATCATTATCATCATCATCGTCATCATCATCACCATCATGATCACCATCATCATCATCATCATCATCTTCTTCTTCTTCTTCCTCTTCTTCTTCTTCTTCTTCTTCTTCTGCTCCACCTTCTACTTCTTAATTTTATCACTAATGCTTTTTAGTATAACACCTACGCAAATTCTATAAACAAACCTTTCAATAGAAATATTCTCATGAATTGAACTGCAACTGCTAGCCACCACTGACCATTCAAAATACGACAATCAAGACACTCCCAAATTTTCCCACCCCTCCTCTTAATCATCCTTCTTCTTCTTCTTCTTCTTCTTCTTCTTCTTCTTCTTCTTCTTCTTCTTCTTCTTCTTCTTCTTCTTCTTCTTCTTCTTCTTCTTCTTCTTCTACCCTACCAAGAATTCACAACGACCTCGAACCCACGAGTGTAAACAAGAGAGACAGAGAAAGGCAGTAACAAGGAAAATGCCACTTATATTTGAACACTATACAAATATTCCTTTAAAAAAACTTTTCTTTTAATTTTTCTAAATTTAATTATTTAATCGTTACAGTTGAAAAGGTCTCAAAATAACCGAAACCGGTACTGAAATGTTCTTTATAAAATTATTTTAGCATTTTCTATCTTGACTTGTTTTTTCATATATATCAACTCGTGTGTTCCTTTCACCCTTATACATACATACATACATACATACATACATACATACATACATACATACATACATACATACATACATACATATATAGATATATATATATACACATTGCGTGTAGAAAGTTGAAATGTAACACACGAGTTGATATGTATAAAGAAAGTTAGACAAGTTAGAAAATGCTAAAATAATTTTATCCCGAAGAACATTTTAATACCAGTTCCAGTCTTTGCGACTATTTCAACTTTGAGTAAAACGTGAAAAGCAATGAAACTGTGGAAATATTAAATGAAATGTGTTTTAAAATATTTCCAGAGTTTTCAAATACGTGGGACATTTTTTTCTGTCTTTCTCTCTTTTACTTTTGTGAAGGCTCAGTAGGTAGGTAGTTGCAGATCTTTTCTCCACCCATGGTGAGAGGAAAGAAAAGAATTTAGAAAATAGTACGTCGTAGTGAGGGAAAATGAACGCTAGCATTTCTAAAGTTATTTAAAGATTTCTTCAGATCTGTTATTACCTAGCTACCTACCTACCAAGCCTTCACAAAAGTAACAGAGAGAGAGAGAGAGAGGTGTGTGTGTGAGGGAGAGCGAGAGTAAAAGTGAGACAGAGAAGGACAATCCCCACATATTTGAAAATCATGGAAATTTTTTTAATACATTTCATTTCACTTTTCAAAACAATATTTCTTTTTCATGCTTTACTCAAAGTTGAAAATGTCACAAAGACTGAAACCGATATTAAAATGTTCTTCAAGATAAAATAATTTTAGCATTTTCTGCTTTGTCCTATTTTCCTTATTTATATATATATATATATATATATATATATATTATATATATATATATATATATATATATATATATATATATATATGTGTGTGTGTGTGTGTGTGTGTGTGTGTGGTGTGTGTGTGTGTGTGCGTGCGTGTGTGTGTGTATATATATATGTATCTATATACAAATGTATACATATACATACACACACACACACACACACACACACACACACATATATATATATATATATATATATATATATATATATATATATATATATATATATACATTTCTAGGTTAAAGTAGTGAGGAAAGGCAAACAACTAGGCAATCTTTGACAGGGGTATTTGAATTAATATGATTTCATCTAAGTTCATTATTTCCAAAAGAGATTAGTTGTCCAATTTAATCCACTTAGATAGGGGATCCTTTGGGTAAGTCGATGACAAGAAAGGATGGTTAGGTAGTCCCCTATGGTGAGAGAAAAGAAAAGAATTGTCATGCAATACTTCGTAGTGAGGGAAAGTAAGATCTTTGTTTTAGATATAAACTATTCAGCATACTGAGGGGTATTCAGTCCAGAGAAATTTTGGGGGGGAATAAATAATAGGTAGATGGGTAGAAAAGGATAAGAGTATTGTTGTAGATATACAGTAATGAGTATAGTGTGAGATATGTTTGTCTGTGGAAATTAGAGGGAGGGAATGCAGAGCATGGAAAAAGGCAAATTTAAAGGACAGATAAAGGAAAAAATAACACAAAGCTAGTGCCAGACTTACAAGGCTGGGTATCAATGAGAGGATAAGTGTAATTAATAAAGTGGACGTAAAATGATAATAAACATCGTCTGTAGTGGGAGGTCAAATTTTCTGGAGAGAAGACATACGGTTGTCTAACCACTAAAAACACTAGAAATAGATCGCAACTGGTAAACAAAAGATTTAAGATTTGCGGTATAAAAACAAAAATTAAGACACATTGCTATAAAAATATAAATAAACAAAAGATAAAAATAAAAGTAATTAAAAAGTGATTCACTTAAAATTAAAAATAAAGTTAATATCTAAAATTAAAATTACGATTAAATTTTAAAAGTGGACGTAAAAAGATAATAGACATCATCTGTAGTGGGTGGTCGAATTTTTCTAGAGAGGTTGTCCAAATACGGTTGTCCAAATTAGATGTTAGTATTAATCAGAAATGGAAAACTTTTAAGGACATCAAAAATTTGTGCACACAAGTGGAGAATGGTTCATGTTGCATATTAAGTAACTGTGTAGGCGTATGTAACAATATGTGCAAGGATTCTTTTAGGCATGCCCAACAAGAATTATGCTGGTCCTGGTATGGGAGGCAGGAATCAAGTAAAGACCAGGATATATTTAATAAATTTTCTTTTTCTTACATGCATACATATATACATACATGCATGCATATATATATATGTTTAAGTAGTTGAATGAATTATCCTGGTACGGATAATTCGGTTAACCGATACCCGGGTAGTAAATTTACGTCAGAAAGCACGGTTGAAGCTACATGCCAAGGGCAGAAATCACATGCTTTCGTGTGGACATTTGTGTGTTTTTTTACTATAGATAAATGAAAGAATGGAGTCGAACGACGATTTAACAAAATTCCTTTATTCTCGACACATGTTTCGAAGACTGCATATTCTTAATTTCGAAGGAATAAAGGGTTCACTATGCCGTCTTCTCATCAGGAAAGACAAGGAACTTATGTCAGCATCATGACAAACAAAAACTTTTTTAAAAGTCTTTGTTCGTCATGATGCTGACATAAGTTCCTTGTCTTTCCTGATGAGAAGACGGCATAGTGAACCCTTTATTCCTTCGGAATTAAGAATATGCAGACTTCGAAACATGTGTCGAGGATAAAGGAATTTTGTTAAATCGTCGTTCGACTCCATTCTTTCATTTATCTATCTATCTATCTATCTATCTATCTATCTATCTATCTATCTATCTATCTATCTATCTATCTATCTATATATATATATATATATATAATATATATATATATATATATATATATATATGCATATATATGTGCGTGTGTGTGAGTCTGCGTCGTGATCAATTAAAATAATATACATAAATATATATATATGGATGCATATATTCATACAGGACGTCACCAACGATGCAAATAACATGAAATATGTAAACAAACGAGTTAAATACCTAAACAACGAGAAGAAATGGAAAACAGGACAAGTAAACATAGAGAAATGAGTCTTGAAAGACAGTTGCTCCCATAAATTCTAAAATAAACTTTAGGAATTTTGAGGTTCAATGTTGGGAACAAAAACATAACAGTGGAGACATACAAGGAAACCGAACGATAACAAACATGAAAGGTCGTTAGACCAGAATGAGATGAAAATAGTGAACGTTGGGAGAAACCTTATTTTTTTTTGAAAAAAGAAAAGCTAGATGAAAGAGAAAAAACACGTCCGTTCTTTTGAACGTCCATGCAGGAACAGAAAGATGGTCATGCGAGGAAAAGAGAGATGGACGGTGGTCACGTGTGAGCATCGACAGAGAGAGAAAAAGAGAGAAAGATGGATAGTAAACAGTGAAGGAGGGAGGGGAGAAAAAAGGAATTAGAGAAGGTTTGAAGAAAACATTATAGAATAGAGAGACGCATCAAAAAGATAAACTTACTTGCAAATGGATGCGTCGCATTCTATTATAACCATAAACAATATATATATATGTGTGTGTGTGTGTGTATGTGTGTGTGTGTATGTGTGTGTGTGTGTGTGGGTATGTGTTTGCATATATGGGTACAGGACGTCACTAACGGGGGAAGTAACATGAAATACGTACACAGCGAGAAAAAAATGGAAAAGTGGTTACATAATCTCAGAGAAAGGACCTCCCCTCCCCCTCCCACTCCTTCTCCTCATTTCTCTTCTTATTTATCTTCTTCGTGTTCTTTTCGTTATTATTATTTAACCAGCATTATCATATATCCGATAGCTAAATGTTTTGTTTATCTGAATTTACTGATTTTTGTATGAGTGATATATCTAGGAGAGGAAATTCTGCTTTATTCAAATTGCATTATATTTCAATTCAGAAAAATGCCTTGGTTTCCTCTTACGACAAAGCGGTTAAAGTGATAGATGAGTTAATCTTGTATAAGTAATTATTTAATAATATTACTATGGTATTATAGAAGGATACATAATCTCAGTTACAAACTGTAGATTTATCTTGGGAAATCTATAGTCGATAATTAAATCTAATGTATTAAATCTAATACAAACATACAGAGAGATATACACACGCACGCACACACGCAGACTCATATATGTATTAAACGTAAAAGGATCAAAATATATAAAACGGGAAAATGGTGTAATACAGCTCATAATGTGTCTACCTAGGTTCTGTCGCAGCATCATTGCCTTAGTTTCGTTGGTGCACAATTACGACCAGTGACGTCAGGAATACTTATAACATAGAATACAGAGGTGACGACAAGATAGTATAATACATAGTAGAGTCTGAGTGACTAGAACTAGTTAATCACCACAATCTTGAAAAATGTGGTTAAAGCTTATTTACTGAGTAAAAAAGAAATAAACTGACAGATCAAAGGAGGAACAGTAAGAAGTTCTGGTTCCCCTCTTACCTGTCTGAGAATGGTAAAAAGCTGAATAGAAACGAAACGAAACACGGATTACCAATACAATGTTTTTTTAATCATATACCCAGTGTCATACGAATTTTCATCCTCATATAGTACCCCATGATCCTTTATATAATCGCTGTTCTCCTAATAATCTATTTGCCTTGATGGATGTTTATGATTACGATTGTCCCTGTAATTTTTCGATTTTTCTTCTTGAGATCGCACCCGGATTTCTAACCCACTAGCCAAAACTTGAAATCCAGTATCTCGCCTAGGACGAAGAAACAAAGAGGAATGTTGGATAAAGGAAGGTAATCTGCATCCATCCACCCTTCCACCTCAACATCCGATGTAGACTACCAAAATTACTATTTGTTGCATTAGAAAAGTACTTGCCAAATCTTTTAAACATAGGAAGATTTTAAAACCCCACTCCATTAAGCTTTCATACTCTACTACCTATAACATATCCCATGTTATACGTATGATTTATAAAACTACTAAAAGGTCCACCCATTGTTAAGGCTAACAATACCCGTATGAATTATTATAGCATATATAAAAATCCGGAACACTCTCGTCGAAACGAGTGACCGAATGTTAATAAAGCCGCTAACAAAAAGTCAACCATTTGTTATTCATGGATGGATGACCTAAAACTTTATGGTAAAGATGAAACCTAAGTCTGTTCCCTCGTTGATACTGTGCTGCTTCAATGCTGATATCAGAATGGGGATCGGACTGAGAAAGTGTGGTGTGTTAGTATTAAAGAGAGGCAAAATCAAATGTATGGACGGGCAAACGATACTGTCAGGGGAGGTTATGAAGCAGATTGAAGAGACGGGCTATAAATACTTGGGGATTTGGGAAATGGAGAAATTGATGGAGAAAGAAATGACAGGAAAATTTAACGTGGAGTACTTGCGCAGACTCAGACTGAACCTTAAGTCGAAATTAAACGGGCAGAATGAGATTGAAGCTATCAACACCTGGGCGATTTTACTCCTTAGATATGGAGCATAGGTAATCGCATGGGCATTAGACGAACTAAACAGCTTAGACAGAAAGACAGGGAAGTTGCTAACTAGATATGGGGCACTCCACCCAAAAATTGACAAAGACAGACTGTATGTACCAAGAAAAAGAGAGGAGGGAAGAGGACTGACTGGATGGGAACACAGCATTAGAACAGATGAAATAAACATAGAACCGCTATTATTAGAAGAAGGTCAGGCTTGTGTAGGATGAAAGATTGCAAAGGCAAAGCACTGTACAAGAAATTGAAAACGAATGAAACTGAAAATTGGTGGGTAAAGAAACGAACGCATGGTCAATTTCATAGGGATGTTGAAGATAAGACAGACAGAGAAAAAAGAAGGCTGTGAATGACTAAAAGTGAATTACAACCGCATACGAGTGCTCTAAACTATGCTGCCAAAGAGCAAGCACTAAAAATAAACTACAAAAAGTACACTTATATAGACAACAAAGCAGAAAGTGATAAGTGCAGAATCTGTGGACAATATGGTGAAACTGCATGGCATATTACCAGCCTATGTACGCCACAAGCCCAGAAGGAATATAAGAGACGCCATGACAAAATAGCCAGGCTTCACAGAGCAAAACATTTGTACGACCACAAACCCAAAGGCATCGTCGAAAATAACAATGCAAAGATCCTTTGGGATTTTATGATTCAATGCGACGATGAGTTATAGAATAGGAAGCCAGGCATTGTCTTAACTGAAAAGGAAAGCAAACTACTATGCTAGATCATAAATATAGCATACCAGCTGAAAACAAGGTATGCGATAAGGAAGAAAGAAAAGTCGAGAGATATGACAGGTTAGCATGGGAAGTTAAGCAGTTGTGGTCGATGAAAAAGGTAGCAGTAGTACCAATAATTGTCGGAGTCCTTGGAACAGTGAGCAAAAATCTCGAGAAGTACGTAGAGGCTGCCATAAGAGTGGAGCCCTTGCAGAAAAACAGCAGTGCTTGGAACTGCTCGAATACTCCGGATGGCGCTCGAAAAATAAGAGGTGTTACTTTAGTTCACTGGTAGTGAACAGCTGACATTGTAGTACATCTCCAGTGTTAGAAGCTGTGCAAAGGCAATAAATAATATTAATAATAATAAAAATCGCTCAACGGGAGATATTCAGTAACAGTACTCTGAAATAGAGATTATTTGTCAGCATCATATGACAGCACTTGGTGGGACAAATGTTACTGTTATTTTGCCTCAGAAAACATAGTCTGCATGCGACTATACGACACACTGTCTGTATGACTTATATTTTCGAACAGGGAAGTTTAGTATCCTCACTCAGCACAAGGCAATATCTGTGGACCGCGGTTTCTGAGTTATTTCTCTTATACACAAACTCATTTCGTTTTGCATGTATACATATATGCATATTTTGTATTTGACGTATGTAATACTGTATATTTAATATATTTGATGTTACAGTTTTGCTTATCCCCTTGATTACCTCTATACCCGCTCACCCTGATCTCTTCTATAACTTTTCTTTGCCTTGAGGAATGAACCCCTGCAAAGACATCGGAATCTCAGTTTGAATCTTTTGAGCACTACAGATATGCCCTGCATGCATATGTCTGTAGAGTCACTTTTGTTTTGAGGATGAATCTGTGTGTGTGTGTTTGCATACAC
>NC_042997.1:148146126-148171126 GCF_006345805.1 Octopus sinensis
ACATTAGTACTTTGTGTTAGAATAAATAATCAAAGTAGTGTTTTCAAATACATTTCTTTAGTGAAGATGACTTTCGATCAAAGGGATGATTAAAAGACCAAAAATGCACAATGAACGGGCAAATATGCGTGGAAATTTATTTAAATAACATATGTTCTTAACATACAATCTTTCACTGGGTATATTTAGAAAGTAATTGAACAATGTTTACTGAGATGAAAGATAAACTAAAAATATTTAAAGAAGAAATAAAATATACTTAAATATATAAACCTGAGAGGCGGATCGCTTGATGAAATGATAAGAGATAAAAACACATCTTAGCTACGACGTGATCTCTGAGACATAAAGAGAGGCTGAAAATTATAGAAAGAAAACGGGCGTTGTTAGCACTTAGATATTTTTAGTTTTTTATTCCCGTCTATTTGTTGTGCTATGCGATAAAATTGGCACATACAAGTACACACATAATATGCAAACACACACACACGCACGCATGAACGCAAACACAAATATACACTCATACAGATATATATGTGTTATGCGTATGTATGCATGCATATGTACACATATATCATTGTATATAGATACAAATGAACGTAAAGAATATATTAATATGTATTGGCATATGTATATATATATATTTCGACGTGCTTGCATACATACATGCTGAATAGATATATACCCATTGTTTCCATCATTACCGATGTGCAACGGTCCTATATATCTCCGTATGAAAACTATACAATAGACTTGGGCTTATATACAATTTAAAAACAATTGAAAACCATAATTTGAAAATAAAACAGCTTTTATAGCTCCTTTAATGCGGTAATAATATAAGATATAACAATTCGTTTTTACGAGAGATTGAATAAAACCCAAAGCACTTTTGATTTAAAATTTATCAACAATAAAAGTAGGGGAGCGTTTAGAAATATACGGTTACTTGCAATGGGTATTAGTACTTGTTTGTATAGGGTAGATATTCAGTTAGAAACCCATGAATATCCTGTTGGATAAAAAGGACTGTAAGTACACGTCAATCAACTTTTGAGAGATATAATTGTGTTCTCTTAACATAGAAAACACTGCAGGCGTGCTTTAACTATAGAAAGCTGTTCGTTGATTTTCGTTACACCTAACCACAGAATTTACTGATTTTGAGAAACGCTGCGTACCTGGTTATAATTCCCTTCAGAGAAAGAAAACTGAATGGTCAAAGATGTTAATTTTTTTTTAACTGAAATCAGAATGACTTTGTTACATATCTTTCAAAGCAATTCCTGTAAATAGATGGTGCATTTATGTTTGTGTTTGTTTTGGTATAAAGAGAACGCCGTACAAAATCCAGAGCGAGTAAGACCAGATTAATCTATAATGACCAATGTACGCATTAATATTTGCATACATGTACAGTTGTGAGAAAGAAATGGAATTTATGAACAACTGTTTTACTTGTTATAAGGATTGGATCTTGCCAGAAAAAAGTCTTCATATTTATTAGCTGGACACAGAAATCTGCTTCCCTTAACGTTATCCCTTCTCCCACAGTGAAACTTGGTGAAGGTTAAAAAGTGCTAGGTATTGAAAAATTATGTTCTGCAGCAGATCTGCGGACGAAAGGATGTTAAGCATAGAGTATTATGAAGATTTTAAAAATTAGTGGTCGGCATTTTCATCTTACAAAAGTCAATGTCCTGCAATACAGTTCCAGTGGCAGTAAGGGTACATATGAGCTCTGTCAGTATTCTGCAGATGAGAGATTCCACGTATTTATTATGAACCAAAATTTCTGGCGTCCACTCGAAAGTTCTACGAAAGTAAATGTACTGATAAGTTCTTTCAAGAAAGAAAAGATTCAGAAATTAGCTTAAATTCAATTTTGAGAGCATTTAATTGTCTTATATTTTAATATATCACTCAGGCAGCATCGACAAATCAACAGTAATTCAAAATAAGTCGCTGTAACCGTTCATTCGGTGCCTGTGTTTTTGTTTCCTGAATATGATAAAACTTACTGTCGTTGTTTGGTTGCAATGAAATAATATACCGACTCCTGTTTTACTCACTATACATATTAACACACATACACACAAAAACACCCGCCATCACACCTGTGTGTATTTGCATTCTTTGTAGTTATACGTGCATATATAAGTGTGTGCATTTGTGTACTTGGTCCTGTTCTGTTATATGTTTGCGGTCATTTTGTGGCATTTTATTCTCCCGTCTATACTCTTCTTCCCTAGGTAAAATTATATTAATTATCAAAAAGCAAGTCTTCTAATGCATTCATGCGATAAAGCATATTTGAAAAGAAGTTTTAAAAAGGTGTAGTGCGTATGCTGATGCACTGAACTTCCTCTTTACGTAAATACACTGCCACTTTCAATCTATTTACAACACCTGATCCAGTTTTGATTACATGTTGCTAAAATTGTATTCATATTTCTTTATCGTTAATTACTAATGTTTCTCAAAGCACAACAATTTCGAATTTATTTTTATATTTATTCTAACCTATATATTATTTGAATCATATTTTATTTTGTATGCTGAGGTTGTTAGCTATCATTTATAAATGTCAAAGCATTGACCCCCAAAATATGATATTTGAGGAAACGCACGTGGAAATATCGACCCATTTTTAGAAATAAAGTTTCTATTCAACCTTTGACATATGTCATTTTTATAGTGTGTTTAAGATTCAATTATTCAAGTTAAAAGAGTTTTGTTTTTCTATTTTAGCAATGGTGGTGTTTCTTTTATGTATGCAATATGTGTCATGTTCTTTTTCTTTTTTTTTTTTAGATATTCTTGGACTGATAAAAATAAATGATGGAAGGAGAATTGCATTAAATATTTTTGAATGCTTAATGATGATTAAATGATACAATTATACACTATGTTCTCAGATCGTATCTGGCCAATTTTTGAAATATTTTCTTCGAATTTTATGTGCTTTCAAAATGAAGTTCATGTTGGAATGAATTCTCAAAATTGGGCGCAAAATTTGATAACCAGATGCATGAATGCAGAAGTGTTATTGTGGAATTTTGTGTAACACAATTGTTGGAAAGGAATGCATTGTGATCAGATTATATAGTAAGAAAATCACTACGCTTGGAATATACACAAAGTCGTTGGGTATTTCAGAGCCAAATGATAAAATAGTTGTTCACCGGGACATTGGCTTAAACAACACCAGTTACCTGGGACGCAGAGAAAAATTTCAAGAATGTGTGAAGGCATATGTGAACACGCTGCACCAGTCATGCAGGTCGCATTTTAATAGATTTCATTTAATTGATTTTGTGGACACGGATTGTTAAAAGGTTCCGAAACTACGTGTTACTACCTACAAATAATTCTAGTTTATAATCTGAGCGTTCAACAAAGATGGGTATCTAGAAAACAACACTCAGATACTGATAAAATGAATAAAGATGACCAGCATTTGGAAAATGCAACAGTTGGGGTAAAAAGTAAATTAGTCTCCAAGCAAATTAAGGTAAAGTAAATGGAAATTAAATTAATCTCAGAACAAATTACATCGTTTCTCTAAGTATATATTGTCATCAAAATACACATATAAAGCTTTTGATTAAAGAATAATTGTATTTCATTTGAGTCTGAAAAACCTTTATGATTAATGTCAAACATCTTACATGAGTTTTGAAGGACCTGTTTTCTATAGCACGAAATGTGTTGCTCTGGTTCTATATACACTTGTTTCCTCGCGAACATTAATTCCTCCTATTCAGCTACTATTGAGAGATAGTCTATAATACTTTACACTTGTATTCTTGAGTTTTAATTGTATACAATCGTTCAATGACTCGAAAATAGAACCAACACATTCTAATCTCACACTTTTTGCTTTGTCACGGGTAAATTTATTTCTTTATTACTCACAGGGGTCTAAACATAAAGGGGACAAAGAAGGTCAGACAAAGGATCAAGTAGATCACATCGACTCCAGTGCGTAACCGGTATTTTAAAAAATTGACCCCGAAAGGATGAAAGGCAAAGTCGATCTCAGCTTAATTTGAACTCAGAACATAACGGTAGACGAAATACCGCTAAGCATTACGCCAGGTATGTTAACGTTTGTGCCAGCTTGCTACCTTGTCACTGACAAATTTGCGATATAAATGTGGCCCATAATTCCTACTAAATTAGAAACTTTTGTCTTCTTAACGTCATGTGAAGCAACACTGAATACTAATATATTCTCTTTCAGCAGCAGACAGTATACACAAGCGAGTTTCAAGAGTAAACGTCTTGTATGGTTTCCGCTTGCTTAGTTGAATGACATCTTGTGAAAATCAGTACTTTTAGCTTGGGGACCTCTATCGGATCTAAAGAATCAAATTCGTGTTCTATAAGTCAACACACTTCTGAATGTATTAAATTATGAAATAAATTCAGGTTTAGAGCAAATCAATCTAAGTTCAAAGAATTCAAAGCAGGTATCTATAGTTTTTTTCCTTCTAAATATCTAATTTGTTTTCTCTGAGATTATTTTATTTTATTTCAAGTTTTCTTCTATTGTTTTAAGATTACTTTAGTTTACTTGGAATTTCTCCGTCATTTTGCTCACGACAACATACTAAAGATTAAAATTCTCCTTGATGACTAGAAAAATATTCCCTCCTGCTCAACTGTAATTTCAGGACCTCAACTAAACTGAGGTAACTTCTACTTTAATGAATTATTATTCCTTTACCCTGTAAAATGTTGTCGACAGAAATTCCAATATTGTACAGATTTCCAGAATAAATTCTCAAAGATATACTCGGAACTACTCTTCAGTCTCTATTCCAGAGAAATGCTTCTCACTTATTTGTTGAATTTGTTTTACAATTTCCATTCCTATGAACTGTGAGACCACATAATATTTCCAGCCATTTCCTTTTACTACTAACTTCGAAATTACTCATCGTCTGAAATATACCATTCAAAAAGACATGCCTTGATCCTAGTTTGTCATCAGTTGAAAGTACAGAGATTGAGAAAACAAATGCGTGTGTGATGTAATGTATGTCCTACGTATGTGTCCAAGTAATCATTGTACCACTGCAGATAGACCGACTGCGAAAATAATCATATATAGGTGTTTATGCTTGTTGGTTTGTGTGTATTATTGATGCAGATGCACGTGTGTACTAGTATAAGAGGTGATGCATATTTATTAGAGTGTTTGAGTGTTTGCGAAACTGGTGGTTAGTCTTGTATGTGTGATCTAATAACTTTATAAGGCGGTTTGAATAAATATCATTAGTTCTATGACGTTCAATTGTCTGCGATGTTTGTGCAGACAAACTGTGTAAAGTGAATAAGGTCGAATGTGCATTTCTGTTAACGTAAGGTGATATTATCTATTACTATCAGATTTGTCTATACGAGTGTATGAGGCACGAGTAAACGTATATGAAGGTACTAGTTATGGATACGTCTTTCAATGATTGTTCGAGAGTCTGTTTGTGTATGGTCAGTCTATACCTATATTTAGAGATGTATAGGTCAAGAAGTGCATGTGTCTCCGAGATACATGTGAATGTTGTGGTGTGTTTTATGGGAATATGCAGTATGTTTAGTTTGAGTCTACGTGTCTGTATCCATTCATAAGAGCGTTTGAAACGGAAGATGAATAACTTTTGTATTCATTGCGATTCTGAGAAATGAGCAATCTATGGAGTAAAATAACACTGGACACTAAGGTGTAGAAAATAAATGTGTGTTTGTGAGTAGAATTAACAAGAGTCAAGTTATGTGACATTCGTCAAGCGGTCGCCTCGTAGATGGTCGGTGGTAGAAGCTATTAAATAGATAGATAGATGTATATATAAATGAATACATACATATATACATACATGAGAAATTAGGCTTCTCAAAACCAGAAAGGAGAAAACAACTTGGAAGACTATAGATCCAATCCATCACTGGAACTGCAAAATTTTGTAAAACGTCCCAGATTATCATTTACATATATATGAGAATGTCTAGATAAGGAACTATATGAATGAGAATACATAACTAAAACATGAAAACCGGCACATACATACATACATGGTGGCTGCCCCCACGTTATCGAATACGGCCATTGCACGAAGCTTAATCAATGTTGTTATCATGCAATGCCTGTGCAAGAAGATTTTTTTAAAGTGAGGAAAGGCTGTGCACTGAGTCAATCCCACTCACTAAGCAACAACAGCTATAATCCGAAAAGAAGAACAAGTGAACATCATCGGTAACCACTGAGCCGCAGGTTTTATATCGGAGTTACCCCAGTTACCTGAGTTACCTTCTCCTAGAAGGATGCCCTAACAAAGGCTAGGAGTGCTTCACTCCCAATGGCTTAACTGCGCGATCAGGTATTCAGTCCGATTATCTCTATGTCCCCGCGCATGATACAGCCTTAAGACATTTATTGGATGGCCGTTGACACTCAAGAGTTCCTCCGCCCTTTGACGGGTTTTGTTTTTCATCTCGCAGGGTGTCCAATAAACACCCTCCTCACCAAGCAAGCTTGGTGGGGTTGCCGGCGCAGTCGTCGACGACCCGACCATGCAACAGGTTGTACTGGGTTACATGTTACCAGTGGTACTCAAAAGTGACCTGACACAAACATACATATAAACATACATATATACATACATACATACATACATACATACATACAATTAATCTTGAGAATTTAGGCTTCTCAAAATCAGAAAGAAGAAAGCTAATTCAAAGAATACAAATCCAATTCATCAATGGAACTCTAAAAGTCTAAAAATTTCCAGAAGTTTATCATTTAAAATACAAATGAGCATGTCTAGATATGCAACTATATGCATGAGAATACAGACAACAAAAAAAACATACAAATCTGCACTCACATACATATATACATGCATACACACACACATACATACATACAAACAAAAATACCCTGTTGTTGATGTTGAAATTCCAATGTGTCTAGGTTAGAAACTGGCTCTTTCTTTATTTGCAAGATATCCCGAACTAAAACTGAACATACATGCATACAAACATATATACATAACAAGAGAGAAAGCATGCATATATGTATACAGGCAATTATGCATCATACCTACGAAGAAACAGATAACCACATGCAAAAATAAAAATGCATACAAATATGAATTCGCATGTTTCCGAAAGGCATTATACTGCAAACTGGAAACGAATGCAAATTTAAACAACGATTAAGACGTTTAGCGTATATTTAATTATATCGGCTTCGCAAAAGCCTTCCTTCCATAGAATACATGGAGAATGAGATTAGTTCTAATTTAAAAAAAAGAGAAGATCTGAAGGGATGAACGAAGCATTGAAATGTGCTCCGATTAGCGGAGTTACATACGTCAATTAGCGTCTCTCTTCTCCGGAAGGATTTAATTAATTAGAAAAGATAACCGATTTAATCCTCAAATTTTAGTTGTCGGAATAAGCTGCTCGCTACCTTTGATGATGACCATAATTTACTACTTAAAATTTACACCAAATATCATTTAACTGAAATATTTCTATCAATGCATTCTTTATCGTGGACGTGCATATCCACATGTCCTCATATCAACAAAGTAATGCAGATGACTAGTTATATATTGTTGGCATGTGTTAGATGTTTCCCAAGCTTCATCAGAGAAGATGTGAGTGCTCTGGCCGTAATGTGAATCTCTCCATACATATAAGCTGGAGGTTTCCAACGGTGATTATATGATGAAGTTAAGGCAGGAAGCTTTAAAAGGCATCAACCATCGCAGGATTCGTTATCAACTTTTGGGTCTGCATTACAGTTCATTCTACAAGCGGTACACACTAAATTACATCACTCTGGCCGATCTAGTGCCATTTTGTGGTAATTTTAGCTCAATCAATGGACATGAACTTAAATGATTTTTTTGATAAATACGAATGAAAAGTAAATTTTGTCGGTAAGACCGTATTTCAAAAGTAAGCTTGATATTCATTTGTGTGAGACAATTGCATGCAAGTGGACTTATTGAAGACACAAACAACATAGTACATATATTCTGGCACACATGTATATTTAAGCATATATTTGTGTATATATGTGTGTATACACACATGTATATATATATATATATATATATATATATATATATACGTATACATACTGAAAAGTGTTTGTGTGTTACGGATTTGATGTTGAAGAACGGAAAAATCTGCTTTCATGTATAGGTATCTCACATATCTCAGCAAAAATCTGGAAGATGAACAATGTATCATTTCTCATTAAGTAATACCGGATGACAATGTTGGTATCAAATTTTGGCAGAAGGCCAGCTATTCCGGAGGGGGGCGTCGTCGAGTCGATTTCCCTGAGCTGACTGTTCAACTTCTATTATTTTTATCAAACCCAAAAATGCGAAAGGTAAACTTAAAGACTGTCGAAATACCGCTAATCATTTAGTCCATCATGACACCGATTCTGCTAAACGGACAACAATTTTTTTATTTTTAAATATAGCAGCTCTTGATCTCTTGATTGCTACATAAAATCACATCTTGTAGACTATAATTCAGCAATCCGAGAACATGGGGTAATATATATATTATAAAAAAAAAGCGGGGCTGGTGAATCAATTATAAAATCAAAGATGCAACTGAAATTGTGAATTACGTTTGTCTTCTGTGGAGGACATAACACATATAATCAGCAGTGCTCCACAAATGTCGTCGAGATAGTAACTCCCAATTCGCTATCATGTTCTTGCTAAATCAATATCTCTCTCATATAAACGGCAGTTTGTCTGTGCGTGTTCTGTGTGTCTGTTTGCTTGTACCCTCACCCTGACCACGGCTTTCAACCGATTCTGATGAAATGACACACACATAGCTAAATGTCATAATTCAAAACTAACGCAGCAAAAATTTTGAAAAGTTCCCCCAGTTCTGAAAAAAATCGATAAATTCGACATGGGGTCGAGAATCAGAACACAAACCACAAACTGTCTAGGGGACGCAACTCCACCTTTTTAACTCTCAAAAAAAATTTACCATCATTTTTTTCCATTTTTTGGCTATTTTTGGCTATAACTCTCTAAAATGCTTTATACTTATTTCCCTTACAAACCTGAGCAACGCCGGGCGATACTGCTAGTATAATATAATAGCTGAAAAGTACTGCTTTGGGATAAATAAGCAACACGGCTAATATGGACAAAATTAGCGAGAGAGATAATATCCATTGACAACTGCTTTAAATGTTGCGAATCCTCTCCTCTGATTATTAATTTACAATGCTAATATGCTAATAAACACTTAAGCCACTATCAAAGAAATTGACTGGTTGCCTTGTATTCTCCAGACTACCTGTAAGGTGAAATGCGAAAATGTGCGAGAATTTCAATATATAACAATTATATAGAATTATATAGAAACTAGATTCCTCCTTCCACAAAGAATAATAAATACAAAGCAAAAGATACACATAGACACACAAAAGCATGCATATGCACTCTCTCTCTCTCTTTCTCTCTAAATATATATATATATATATATATATATATATATATATATATAAGTGCATGTGTGTGTGTGCGTATATATGTATATATATATATATACATATATATATATATATATATATATATATATATATATATATATATATATATATATATATATATATATATAACTATAAAAGGGACGTGCCGCCTAGGTAGATAAGGTAGGCTGTACCTACCTTGAAAAAAGTAGATCGATAGCAACATTTTAATCTCATGGCAAAATATGCGCCTAATTCAATAAAATTAAGATGGTTAGTCTGACTACTATGCATAAAATGTAAAATGTTTTACTTTTTTGTAGATTAGGTAGGTACAATTCGCCCCTGTTTTTCAAACTCAGTATTTAAGATACGCATTGTACTACTGTAATACAGGTGCTGCGTACATTTCTACAACACTGTTTTCTTTACGTGCTATAAAGGCAGAAATATATCTGCCTTCAAATCAGTCGCGCGCCTGTGTTTCGATTATTTAATGTGTGTTTTACTACATAAAGCTCGCCAACCGCCTATCCTGAGTAATTACTGACGGATCGTATATATGTATATGTATATATATATATATATATATACACACACACATTATATATATTTCTCTTCCTCTCTGTATTTTTGTAACTCACTGCGTACACACACACACTTACGCACGCAACCACACATGCACGGAGGCGCATACACACACGCACACACATGTATGTAGTGTCTGTGTCTTTTTGTGTGCTTATTAGCATAATTTTGCACACACGAGGGCGTGAGGAATGTAATAAATGGGCGTAGTGTGATTAATTTAGTAAAAACTTTGATTTGTTTCCTGATTAGGTAGGAATATGTTAATGATTGTTTTGTTATAATCTCAGCTTATATTGAAATGATGATTAAATATTATTTTGTAATTATGTATTATCTATACAATTATTCAGCCAATTTTTCTATTACACTTAAAACTTACATTCTTTTCTTTTAAATTACCGCATCTTCCAATTAAAGTTCAATTTTTTTTCTGCTCGACAAGATTTATTCTCTTGTTTATTGGAATACAGTGTTGTGCATTTCACATCACACGGAGGATCACAGCTGTATTCTTAATTATATATTTAATTTATGGATTTTCACAGCAAAATGAATCCACACTCATTACCCCACATTTCCATATCAGTGTGTTTAGATAAGCATGCATAAGTGTATTCATGTATGTACATATAATTGTTATATGCATGCATATATATGTATATATATATATATATATATATATATATATATATATATATATATATATATATATCCTTACTATGTGTGTAAGTATTACGCAATTTTATTCAAGTTTCCTTCGTTATTTCGAAACCAATTTTGTTCGATATCTTAATTATTTCAAGAAGGATTTGGTTCGTCAAAGTTTCATTAATTTTCAGAATTTTGTTGCTTTATGCAAAATATTTATTTAATATTAGCTGAAAGGAAAAGACCTCTTTTTATCTACATTTTGCAAAGTGATTATGTACGCAGAATAGCTATTTTTTGTTCCATTTTTAATTAATCTTATACTTTTCCTTTTCCTTGTAGGCGTAGGACATTGGGAAAAATATTTCATGAATTGAATCTACCTACTTATTTCCATTTTTTGTCACAATTATTAATATATTTTGAAAATACATGAAATATTACAATACCCTCAGTTTTGAAATTAAGAGAGATGCATAATATTTTGCTGAAACCACATTAGAATAAATTTGAAACCGTCGTTTTTTAATTCATCACATCACACGGATGTATGAGATGTATATGACTTTCGTACAATAGCAAGCAAATATATATATATATACCATATATATATATATATCTATATCTATCTATCTATCTATCTATCTATCTATCTATCTATCTATCTATCTATCTATCTATCTATATATGTATGTATGTATATATATATACATATATATATATGTGTGTATATATACATGTACAAATGTAAGTTTGTGTGTGCGCATGTGCACAGACACGCAGGTACACGCACACACACATACACACGCGCGCGCACTCAAACACACACACACACATAATGCAAGAGAGACTGATATGCAATATTTAAACATTACATCTCCATGATGAATTTAGCAGCGTTATCTCTTGTTAATGGCAACTCATCTGGTACACACTGCAGAAATATAAATCTAGGAAATGTACGTACATTGCATGATTTTATTCTTATAGTTATTTCAAACAAAGAGTATAGCTCTCTTATATCGCTGCAATTAGCTTAATAAATTTCTCATTTGCAATACGTTTTTCTCACTGTATGATATTTCGATAATGTAGTATCAAATTTAAATGTGCGGTATCATCTTGATAAATGTATTTCTCATCTTATATTGTACATACTTGATGACCAAATTGTTTACTGTTCTGAAATACAGACGCAAGTTGTTGTCTTAAAAGTAACATAAACTTCGATGTCATTCTTGTATTAGAATGGACGATTTCTCTACTCATCAATCTGTTTACATGGTGTGTTAAATTTTAAAAGAATATATATACCTACTTCTCGTAATTTAATGAAATTTTCATTTTGTGTGACATATTCAAGTAACTATTCTACTTATCCCATCATTTTGTTGGATAAAAATTAATATTTTATTTTTCTCTCGACTAATATTTTACCAGTTATACCCATCCCTGTATATACAGGATGGCTGCTACTTTCAGAAAGTAGCGTCAGTAACATGGTGATTTAATTTAGATCCGCCTGAAATACAAAGCTGGAAAACCGGATCTCAAGTGTTTACCAGAAACGCTCTAAACACCCATCTAATATATAAATATACCTTATACGAATTTGACCTTTACTGAGTTTGAAAAATGAAAATATTTTGACATTTGATAAGGCCAACGTTTGACTTACGCTCTATGTTAATTGATACCGTTAATATGTTCAATTCCAGATTGAAAAGAAATCTTAATGCAAGTTCAAATGCTGATAAGTATGAAAATGATTTGTCTCCTTTTACTATATATGCCACTTATAATTTAGGAATCAACCAAATTGTGCATTGTCATAGAAATGGAGCATTGATAAGGACATGTGTACTATGCAATCGCTCGTAGACTGATAAACGGCAAAGCTGTATATAACAAAAAATGTTTTAAGCTACTCCTTCCTACTTCAGAAATAGATGATCTAAGTACTGAAGAGAATACATTGTATCTTCTCTTCCCTTCCACAATGAGATATATTATAAAGTAACATATCAGTATCATACATCTAGTGACAATCGTAGTAGAAGAAGACGTAAACTATGAAACCGAAATCGGAAGGATATCTCCTTCATCGCACAGCCCGAAGATCTATTCTCTCCAGATTACAGCCAGTATTGGTGTTTCTTTTAAACACTATCTCTACAAATTTGCAACATCCGTTTCTCCACATGTTTCAATTAAGTTGGCTATCTTGTTCTGCCTCTAGGAAACCTCTACACTTTGCATTCACTCTTTGTTACATACACAAGGTAAATATTCAAAGAAAAAAATCCGTTTATTTCACAGATTTCTTTGCGTTGTCGTCAAATAATCGCCGCAGTGTATACACTGCACTCGCTAAAACCTTAAGCCTTTTTGTCTTTCTCTGTTTTTCTATCTGTCTCTTTACTCTTTCTTGGCATGGGTTTATCCCACTCTTCCGTTAAACGCTACATAGTATTGTACTCTTGAGATGAACCTTACTAAGACAACCCACGTTTCTAACATGTTAAAGTTGATGGAGAACTTTCACTTTGTCTAACGCTCGTTCTCATTTGTCCTTCCTTGTTTCCTTCTAATATTCCCTCTCATCTTATGAATTCCTTGTTACATGTAAGGCAAAGCATTCCTCCCTATAATGTTGGCCCTCTTGGTTCATTTCTTTTCTCTGTAGCATTCAGATTAGAATTGTTCAAGAAGAAAAGGAAAGCCATACAAAAGCCTGAAAACGCCTTCGGCCTTAAAGCCCGAAAGACAGTCTAATTGGGAAATGTTAGATTAAAAAAATTATTTTATGTTATAACATATTGATATTAGACATAAATTTCACAGTTAATATTAACCTTTTCTAAAACTTCAGGACATTTGATAGCCAAATAGACTCCGAGTAAAAGTAACTTGATTTTTCACTGAAAATGCTTGTGTTGCACTTTTCTTCAGAGGCTACACCAATTCACATAGTATTAAACGCATTCAATATAAGACAAAGATAAGAAACTTGTTCTTGATGGACATATCCTATTTTAATGAATTTTGTGGAAGAATTCTAAGCCACAGTCAAGATGATTTCATGATCCAGTTTGAATGTTAGTTGCAGCAACATGTTTTCCCATACAAGAATTATGCACTTCCGAAAATTAGGAGACGTCATCGCTCATATTTTCAGTTTGTATAGAATATCTTTAGTCCCATGCCTATTCGATATTATTAGAAACATTCTTTTGTATGAATTCCTAAATTTTGACTATGATATAAGAAATTTGCAGAAAGTATATGTTATTGAGAATTATGTATTTTTTTGAACGTAAGCATTTCTGTGAACGACTTCATTGTAACGCGAAGCAAAACACATGTAGCAACATTGTGTGACCTCGTCACATTAGTTTCACGTCCAGATCGAACTCGGATTTCATTCTTCTGCTATTGGAAAAATGTATGCCAGGCCATTATTGGACTAGAAGTAAATTGTTATTCCCACTTACAGAATGATTCAAATATCAGTTTATATGCCCTGAGAAGGGGCATGTTATATAATTCCTGTCAGAATATTTGATTTTCATGTCCCACATCCTCTAGGAAGCATGTTTTAGCTATATCAATTATCTTGGCATTTGTTCGATTCACTATCTTTTCTGGTCATTTTTCTAAATCTATTATATTCTTAAAGAAGCCCATATAAAACATGTAACATACCTCTTGTAATAGCGCACACATAGCCAATTCTACGTCGGAATAGATCATTACTATATTTTGCGAATTCTAGTTTTATCTAAGAAAAGTTTAGCGAGATACATCGTGAAGTTAGATTTTGTGTGTTGTCTGTATTTTCCGTTCAGAGTAAAACTGATTTAAGATCATACTTTGTCTCTTTCTTTATGTTGGTTTCTCTGTTTATATAGCAGTTTCTGTTTGATTGTATGTCTGCCGCATTTTTGACCTCGCTTGGATTGTCATGTGAGAACATTTATGTTTTCTCTTCGTGTACAGAATTCCAGCAGCTGCTTAAGTGTAGCTTTTGCCTTCTATTTGCTGTTCGCAACAGCAGCAACAGCAACAACATCTCTACTACTACTACTACTACTACTACTACTACTACTACTACTACCTACTACCACCACCACCACTATCACTACCACTACCACCACTACCACCACCATCACCACCACTACTACTACTACTACTACTACTACTACTACTACTACTACTACTACTACTGCTACTACTGCCACTACTGCTACTACTATTACTACTACTGCTCCTAAGTATAGTTTTAAGTATGATATATAGATGACTATTGTAATTTAAGCTTTTAGTCCCATACACTGATATCAACACACACATACACATAAATTCACAAATATATATGTGCGTATATACTGTATATACATGTTCATATATACATACATATATATGTATGCGTGTTTGAGTGTGTGTGATCACGAATGTATGTACGAGTGCTGTTCGTTAAAGATTTCCCTTGACCCGCTTCCCAAGGACAGGGATAAACGAAATTTCGCATAATTATTAGTCCTTCTCTACATAGTCACCACTAATGGTGACACACGTCTTCCATCGTTTATGCAGCTGGGAAGACCTATTCTGTAGAATCGGTACTTTGCATCTGGAGCCAAGACTTTACATCCGAGGGGCTTCCCCCTCAAAAAAAAAAAAGCTTCATGGTTGGAAAGAGGAGGAAGTCAGATGGTGCAAGGTCGGGAGAGAAAGGGGGATGAGGAAGGATTTCATAACTGCAGGAGTGTGTTTTAATGTGAGTAAAATGCGCATTGTGAACTGGGGCGTTGTCAGAGAAGCAAAATATGTCCTGTTAATTGTGGTGCCCTTTGCCAGAAAATTCATCATTACTACACCACGCTTGTCCCAAAAGATTGTGAGCATCACCTTGCCTCCTGCGGGTTGGACACGAGCCTTCTTTGAAGGTGGTGAGTTATCAAGTTTCCGTTGCTTCAACTGGACTTTAGTGTCAGGATCATAGATACTACTCAACTTTCATGAGACGATTTAAATCTGAATCCCATTAGCAATAACCTAAGTAATTTTTGTTGCAGAACTGAGCATACTAGCCTTATAACAATATATCGCCAATACAAATATAAATTTTTAGAAAGACAGTAAGCAATGTAATGTTACTCCCATAAGCCCTCATAAAAATTTCTATTATTTGCATAGCTGCAACCGCTCTTATATAAATCCATCCAATTATCTCATAGCTAAATAAAGAACTGAATACATAATTTGCGTAAATATCACTTATTTCCTGATGGAAACACTCTCTGAAAATGAATCTTGAGATTCATTTCTTATTTGGACTTATGAACCCCAGAAACCTTCGTTGGAATACTATATTTTCTTCTAAAAAGTAGCCTCAAACTCCATACTGTACGTATACATATGTGTGTGTGTGTGTGTGTGTATGTTTGTATATGTGTATACACACACGCACACACACACACATACACACACACACACACACACACACACATCGAAGATGTATGACAAAAGATTTCCGGACAATGGAGATGAGTTAAAATAATAAAATAGAAACGCTAATAAACGAGTGAAGAAAAATATATATAGTGCATGTGTGTGCGTGTGGCAAAAGATGGCTAACTCGTAATATAACAATATATATATATATATTATGAACATAAGCGTCGACGTACCCCTTTTTGATCATATACGTAAGTATATATTCTTTAACACATGGTACGACTCTACAACACTGTCTCTCTCCCCCCTCTCCTACATTTCTCTGCCTTTCACACTTTGCACTCCACTTGATCTGTCTCTTTCTCTCTCTTTCTTCTCCTCCTCCTTTGTTCCGTGTTCCCCTTCTTTCTTTCTTCATCTGTCCCTCTTTTTCCCCTCACGTGACTAGCCACCGACTGCTGGCCTTTCGCGTCCAGACTGCTGGCCTTTCGCGTCCAGCAGCCGTTGTGGCAAGACACAATTGTTTGTCTCTCTGTAGC
This sequence comes from Octopus sinensis, assembly GCF_006345805.1. Lineage (NCBI taxonomy): Eukaryota > Metazoa > Mollusca > Cephalopoda > Octopoda > Octopodidae > Octopus > Octopus sinensis. Next base: position 148,162,894 of record NC_042997.1, read on the forward strand.
CTTAAGGCTCTCTTCTAACGCCAGCTCAAAACTTTACTCGTCCTGTCGAAAAGACGCTTGTTTGTGACGTCCTGTTTTTGTTGTTATTATTATCATTATTGTTTTTACGTATTTTTGTATTCTTATTCGTGCTATCATTATTGTTTTTACGTATTTTTGTTTTTTTTATTCGTGTAACATCGTCCGTTTTCCGTCCTTGTTTTGTATACATTCGAGGCTTTCTTCCAAGGAATCCAATGCGCTTGGCTTAGATTTTCCTTTGGGGCTGGCCAGGTCGGAGCAATCTCAAGATTAATCAGCCGAAATTGCGAAGATGATCCGGTTCTTGACTGAAGATTGAAGGCTTCGAATGTCCCGTCCGTGTTTTTTTTTTTCGTCTTCTAAATGTTTCACGTTCTTGTCCCAGTTTGTATTTTTTAACTTTTACACACACATATATATATATATATGGGGGGGGGGGTCAAGCATTCTAAGTTACATCTCAATGATGCTATGGTGTGCAACATTGATGATATCTCTTGGGTTTTAGGGATAAGGGGGTCGATTCTGTCAATACGATTCTAAATGCGCATGTCTGTATTTCTGTTAATGAATTTTCAACAATCGTAAACAAAGAAGCTTCGATTAAAGCGCTCTCTTTATCAAATAATATCACTATGCTTATAGCTAGTAATAACCAATATTGTTGCAATGTATCGGTGGATGAATGAAGAGACTTGGAAAGAAATTCCTAGAACACCTCTCTCCATCTGATATCCTGTCATAGGTATTGAGGCAAACTTTATAGGTCTGATATCACACTATGACTGTGGCTGTTCGATAACTCTACTTGAACACAATATCATAGAACATAACGACTCATGACAGAGTGTCAGACATGGTTATTTTGTCAGAAATAAAAGGCTACCATTTCTGGGAAGTTTTGGTATTTGTAATCCCGGAACTTGAAGCAAAAAACGGAATGAAATAGGGTTAAACCATAGTAGGAAAACCGATACCAGAGTCTGAGAAATTAAAATAGATGTTGGGATCCATGGAGCATGATACGGTCTTGAAGATGCGAAGCACTGGGAAATCGTTAGATTACTACAATTCAGGGAAAATATTTTCTCAGATACAGAAAGTTAAATATGTACAGGGATAATGATGGAATGATTCTCCAGAATATCGACGATTACTGGACAATAGTTCCCTTCAAAATATCGATATCATAAAAGTTACCAACACAGTAGATCACTGAGAAAAGATATATGACAAAATATGTGAAATACATCGGGTAAAATGAAACATGCTATAGTCATCTGGGAGTGAAAAATAGGAATTAATCTCAGAGCTAGAAAACAATTAAAGTTGGCAATGGGAATTTAAAAGAAAATGTCTATAACGGACAAATGTGATATCCGTACATACAACATCTGGGCTATGAATTAAGTATGAAGTGTAATTAAATACTTCAGTTGTAATATAGAGAAAAGGTTTTTGACAAAAACAGAAAAAATATATCCGTGTAATTAGGAAAACAGAAGCTTAGATGTTTACAAGCCATTAATGCACTAAAAATATAGAGTTTAACTTCTTGTATTTACATATAAAAATCTGTTCACTCATAAAAAATGTGTATTTCTATTCAGACATTAATAGAAAATTAACTCAAGCGAGGACATGCATGGGTATACACAAATACACAAAGCATGTAATCATAAGCATACATATATACCCATGTATTTGTATACATATACGCATACATAGATATATACATATATTCATTCACCTCTAATTGTTATCTAACCAAAAGATAATTGGTTCTGAATAAAAGATTCGGAGTTCCATATTAAGAAGAAACGAAAAAATTCACCACAAGATATCTATACAAATCTGCATTCTTATTATATATATATATATATATATATATATAATATGCAGTTAATCCAAACATGAAAACACAACAACGCTAGGACGTGGAACAAGTATAATGTTTTTGGAGGCTCAGGAAAGGAAAGACAGAAGGAGGACACAACGTTTCGAGCGGAGCTCTTCGTCAGAAACATAGGAAAAGGAAAGACCCAAAGAAGGGAAGACAGAGGAAAAAATGGTCAACGATACACTCGCGGTCACATATTGAATGACCGGAAGGGAGTGGGTGAAGAAAAAATTCTTTCAAAGACAGGAGAGTGCAAGAGAAGGAGGTATGCGTTTGTATGTGTGAGTATGTGCGTGCGCACAGGTTTGTGTGTGTGTGTGAGTGTGTATGTGTGTGTGTGTAATGATAGCACAGGTGTCTTGTGTGTGTATGGTTGTAGCTGTTAATGATATATATATAATATATAATATGTATAGAAGTGGTAACAATTGGTTACTGTATACGGTGTGTAATTTCTTATAGCAACACTGATTCCACGGCTCCATGCTTTGAAATGACAAAATATGAACTGCTATTATAACTTTCACACCATGTACAGGAAACTTTTTATAACTTCTCCACCCCATTTTCTCCGAATAATCGAGCTACAACAACAATATCATTATATACTTTAGTTCTGCTTTTATTCCCTTATCTCCCTCTATATTCCCTATCTTTTCCGCAATAATTCGAACTCAAATATTCTCTTACACCGTCTCTGATGCATACCCCAGAAACAGCTCTAAGACTATTTCATTTTAAATGTCATAAAAACAACTCACACCTTTCGATTTGTTATCTCATTCGATCTGATATATATATATATATATGCATGCTAATACAAGAACCATTGTCTATCTATAGCACTTAGCGTTACCTGACACTCTTTGGGTTTTCTAAATACTAATATCTCTCACACCCTATATACACACACACTTATATATATATATATATATATATATATATATATGAATAAAAGAATGGTAAAAAATAATTGTTGTTGCGTTGTATATTTCCTGTCACGCCTTATATTACACATATTGCATAACCTTAGTCGGAAAATTAGCAGGGTGCAAACAAGTGACAGCAGGAAACTACAATTCAAACATTTAATATTATACCTATTAAGTTAGATGTTTTTGCTAACTGCCTCATTATAACTGTTTTTAACAGCAATAATGTTTTCATATATAAATACATATATATATATATATATTCGCTCACATACGTATATTGCAACCGAAAGATACATAATTAGACACAAACACACACTCTCATAAACCTCACACTCACACTTATATCATCACTTGCATGCACCCGCCCGCTCGCACACACACACACACACACACACACACACACACGCACACAGAGGACGAAAAAGCGGAAATACAAATTAACATTTTTCTTTCAGTATCTGAATATTTCCTGGTGACTATTATTTTCATGAGTAATTTATATCTAACTCTACATCAAGTAGCAACCCATTCATCAATTACTCATTTTACCAGATTTCCTCTGGAGATTACATATCATTCCTATTGTACAGATAAATATTTCAAACAAATACCTAGGCATCATACAGCTTAATACACAGGGAAAGAACATATATGTGATATAGCACCTATAAATAATTACATATCACACAATGCATATTTTTGCTGGGTGTGTTTGAACAAAACAATCGCATTTAATAATCTCTGGAAACACCTGAGCAGATAATCGGGTATAATTCCTTACAGAAATGTTTACTATTTCATTGAGAATGAATCACTCGAATGTGAATCAAAATATTTCGGTAAAATAAGTTTAATCATAATAATAATTAGTTCTAAAAACACAAGGCCTGAAATTTTGCGGGAGGGGACGAGTCGATTACATCGATCCAAGTGAGTAACTGGTACTTATTTCCTCGCCCCCGAAAGGATGAAAGGCAAAGTCGACCCTGGCGGATTTTGAACTTAGAAGGTAAGGACAGACGAAATGCCGCTAAGCAGTTGGTCCGGGGTGCTAGCCATTCTGCCAGCGCGCCGCCTTGAATAACTTAAATAATAGTAATGATTATGTTTTAAATATTAATGACTTGTTTCCTTCATTGGACTGCAGCCATGCACCTTATTGAAGAGATTTTGGGGTCGGACGAATCGACTTGAATACTTTGTTTTTAAAACCTGGTATATATTCAATCAATCCGTCTTGCTGACCGGTTAGGTTACAGGGACGAAGCAAACCAGAATGAACACAAAATCATACACTCACACACACACACACACATACACACGCACACAAACACATATTTACATGTCATAGGCTTCTTTCAGTTTCCGTCCAATAAAAATCTACCTACAAAGTTTGGCCGGCCCAAGGCTATAGAAGAAGATACATGCTCAATGTACCAAACAGGAGCAAACATCACACCATAGAGCAACGCTTGCGCTTATGCAATATTTAATAGTACCACAGGCGGTTAGTGTTCGATTTAGGGAATTGCTGGTGTGACAATGATGCGAAAAGGGTTAAAATAAAATGCAGCAAAAAGCTAGAAAAATTGTAAGACTAAGAATGAGGAAAAATTGTGAACCGGAAAGATATGGAGATGGAATGTGTCTCATAGCAATATCTATTAATATATTACACAATAAATAGGCTGCAAACTAACTTAATATTGTACTGTGACAGCATATAGAAGTCAGAAGCGTTTCTAAGTAAGCAGACGCATTCCTGCTGTCATTTATTTGCACACAGATAATTTTCCGACTAAGGTTGTGCTATATGTGTGTGATATAAGGCGTGACAGGAAATATATACACACACACATACACATACACACACATATACAGTGCGCGATGAGTAAAGTGTTGCCATTTTATATTTTTCATTTCCTACTTGCGCATTGTTTGATTTTGAATTTGTCGACTACACAGTATAGTAAGGTCAGCTGGGCACCGTCTGTGAGATAAACAGCACCATGATGCAATTCACGACAGTATATTCAGTACATCCTGTATATGTGTGTGTGTGCGCGTGTATATATATATATATATATATATATATATATATATATATATATATATATATACAAAGAGAGAGAGAGAGAGAGAGTGAGAGAAAGTCAGATAGAGGAACAGAGAGAACAGTATATAGCTTGTAAATTTGATGTGCTTTAATTTGAAATAGCATTAACGTGTTTATATTAATTTATTTCAAATTATATATTCATACATACAGCAGAACTTACAATTTTTTTAGACATAAAAACATATTCAGAAAAGCTCTCACGACCGTTACCTCGTAATTATTTACTAAAAGATAGAGTAAGCTACTTCATATAGTAATAAGCAAATATGTGTGTGAGTGCGACTGTGCGTACATGTGCGAGCGCATGTGCGCACACCCACGCACACACATCACACATCAGACACATATCTATATATATATATATACGCAACCACTCGCATACATATTATATAATGGTGAATCGTAGGAAGTAATACAGGTCTCAGTGAAAGAAAACGTTTGATTGCATCATCTGATTCTGGAGCTTGGGGTTTACACAGTAATCAGTCTGCATGCTATCTTTAAAAGAACTGAGAATGACTTTTAAAATACTAACAAAATAACCTAGTAGACAGTTAAGTGGTGTCTATTTTTCACTTTCTCTATCACAACTATTCATAATGGTTGTCCCTCAGCTACACAGGGAAGTTAAAGCATTCATAGTAAAAATCTAGTTTTAATATATGTCTCTTTAATCTTCATATATACCTTCTAAATAGGATATAGTGCACGCCCTAAATACACATATACACAGATGGAGAAAATATAATAATTCATGTAATGCATGTATGTATGTATCTATCTATCTATATACACAAACACAATCATATATATATATATATATATATATATATATATATATATATATATATATATATATATATATATATGTATGTATATATATATATATACTAGCAGTATCGCCCGGCGTTGCTCGGGTTTGTAAGGGAAATAACTATATAAACATTTTTAGAGAGTTACTTCCCTTATAGATGCCAATTCGGGCTTTCTTAGCCATTTCTGTTTTGGTGTCTTCAAGCCATGAAGTCGTTGTTCTAAAAGAACGCTGGTCTCCTTGACAACGCACTACGACGTTGATTTCTTTACACCCCCTTCCTCACAGCTTCACGAGGGAGAGAAAGGGGAGAAGCAAACAGGTGCAGCTGTGAGCGTGGACGCCAACTCCGCCGCCATCGACACACGAAAAATTATGCATTAAAATGGAATAAAAAATGATGTTAAATTATTTTAAAAATCGTAGACTCATCGTTGACGCGCGCTAATAGCCAGACGGGCTCGATATTAATCACGACTATAAGATACCCGAATTTGGTTAAACTGCACCGCAAAATGTGGGAGTAGTTAGGAATCTAAATCGAAGGGGACAGACACTCACACAACTAGAGTTTTATATATATATATATATATATATATATATATTTATATATAATTATGTACTTGTATAATTGCGTCTATTCATATATACATATACGTATGTCTATCTGAATTAATAAATATAAACATGCATATTATTTATGCATACATATACATACGCGGTCCGATCAATAAGTATCCGGACTATTAGCCATAGGAACACTGCTAAAGCATGCAGAGAGAAGCTGCTTGGTAAAGATTGATCTTGACCCCTTCCATGGGCGTTCAGTTTTGACGTTCTATCTCACTACTGCTGTTTACAGCCGTGTTTAGAATGAAGGGGGGTAGCACATGTTCGCGCATTGACCATGATAGAGAAAATTATCATGGCGATACCTGCTTAGAGGCCTGCGCGATGTTGCAGAAAGCGTATGGAGATGAATGCATGAGTCGCACCAAGTGTACGAGTGTGTCAGACGTTTCAAAAATGGCCGAAAGCATGTCGATATTGACGAAAGTTCTCAGCAGAACTGAGTAAAACATCGCAAATGTGCGGGCAGCTGTTAGGAGAAATCGTCGAATTACCATCCGGGAGTTATCAGAGGATATGCAGATTAGTTACGGTTCAGTCCAGGCCGTTATCATTCAAGATTTGGGTATGGGACGCGTCTCTGCCACGCTTATCTCAAAACCGCTTTCAGTTGACCAAAAAGACACCCGGGCTTCAGTTGCACAAGTTCTCCTGATTGTGTCGAGAACGATGAAAACTTTTTGACAACTTTGCGTAGGCCTCTGGGCATCTATCATCAAGCTTTTTTAAAGTTTGATGTAGATTCTTTGCTTAACTCTCTCTATTATGGTCAATGCTACGATCACACGCTTCACACCTTTCTTTCAAGCATTGTTCTAATCAGCTAGAACGTTAAAAAAGTATTACGTATGAACAGTAAAGTCGAATGTCAACCTGTGTCAAATGGTACTCTGCGTGCTTTAGCTTCGTTACTATGGCAACCGTCCGGATACTTATTGATGAGACCACCTATATATATATACACACACACATACACATATACATATACTTGTGTGTATGTGTGCGTGCATGCACGCGCTCGCTTGTGTGTGCAAATATAAGTGTGCATATATATGTATGTATTTGAATGTGTGTATGTATCTATGTGATTATAAGCATTTATCAATCTATCGATTTTTGTATCTATGAATCATATAAAAGAACTCGGAGATAAAATTACTTCAACAGACAATCACATACATTTATCATAACTATAGTTCATGTATCCACGTCGACCACACATACACATGTCATTGTAGAAGCACACGAAAAGAAAGAAATATATTATGGAGGAAAAGGGGATTTTTAATTGTCTTCGTATAATAAATACACAAGGGACAGAACACTTAAATTATTTCCCGTATTTATTGTGTAAATATTTAACAGCAATATATTTTCCATTAAAACTATAAATTCGGGTTGTGTTTGTTTTTTTTAATTTTAAAATTATATTTCAATTCTGTGTCTTCTGCAAAAATGAAATGGAAATCTATATACATCGTATTTACATATATATGTAATAATTTACCACAACAGATGTTACAGATTGAAACCGCCCACCTTGGCTTTTCACATAAATACGCACACATACATACACAAGCTAATACATCACAAATTTGAGTTTTACTATTTGTGTATTTACGTGTGTATATGTATGTAGATATATAAGTTTATAGATAAAGGCATTCAAGTATGTAAGTGAAAAGAGAGTGCACAATACTGAAATGAGTGTTTTATATTACATTTCATAGGCAGCTGAAAGTTTCTAAATTTACTCCTACTTTCACGTTTCAGTACGTCGAGGTCTACGAAAAATGAAATATAAGAAATATGTT
>NC_042997.1:148181126-148204758 GCF_006345805.1 Octopus sinensis
ATATATTTATATAAACACATGTATACATACGGATATATATATATGCATGCATATATAAATGTATATATATCTATATATATATATATTTATACATACACACATATATATATGTCTGTGTATATATTTATATATACACATATACATGCATATATATGTGTATATATATCTATATGTATGTATATATATATATATGCTCGAATATAACTATCCATCGATGTATATGTACACAGCTGGTAGCTACATAGAAGTCAAACGTTTTAGTTAAAGGATGAGATAACATTTTTAAGTAGTAACCAAAAGATGTCTGCAATTAATTGATACAGTTTACCAGTTTGCATAATGGTGTACTTCAACTGTTCGCATACACAAGCACAAGCGTCAGTTAGCATGTCCTGTGTGTGTTTATCGGCATATTAAATCATATGTGAGCATGCATCTTTCTTACATAATGATGTACGCAATTTGAGACCACATACGGATAAATGACGCGTAAGAATCGGCATATACATGTGTGTATAAATCTTAACATACACGAACATTTACATATATATATATATATGTGTGTGTGTGTGTATGTGTGTATGTATGTTTATATGCCATGAGTGTATTCGTCGTTTTTTTTGTCTCTATTCTTTCGATAATAGGTTACCACCAACACGCACAATTACACATACATATTTTTACTTTGTTCATCATTATAACGAAGGGTATTCGTTTGTTACAAATACCGTAGCTATGCAGTGTAACAACGGCTGATGTTTCGTAATTGATTTGAAAGTCAAAATATATGGAAGCCAAATACAATTACGATGTGATTTAAAAAAAAAAAAAAACCTAAGCGAAAAAAAAAATCGCTAAATTTTCAAAAACGTAAGATGAACGATTAAGTTTATTTGAGATTTTTTCTCTTTTCGTTTACAACATAACTACATTGTTTGATGAAACGAAGGAAACCGGTATCATAGTTTGATAAAAATGTAAATAAAAAATTAAGAGTAGATATATCATACTGAAGTGATTACCAAATTTATGCATCTAATAATTGATGAATATCGGATTTGCATTGTGACGTGTGTAGTGTGACAACAACGACAGTAACGCACATATAAAAATATGCTTATAGGATTATGTTCTAACTTAAATATGTAGATACATGCTTTTATATATTTATGAAGGTAGTTTGAATACACGCAAAAATACACACATAAAACACGAGTTCAGATGTCAGCATATGAACACAGGGTACATCAGCAATTTGACTACAGAACATTTCAGAAACATAAGTGACCCAAACTTTAAATAAATAGCCCTTCGCTTTTTTTTCAGACGCAATATAGAAGTTTCGAATCCATCGCAGACGAAGAAAAGATATCTCGTTCACGTCGTCTTAACCACCAACTAGTGATTCTGGGATTGCAAACTTCATAAATGCCGTCATTTCAGAACAAAGAAAAATGTGTTCTTGAGATTTCGCTTGCGCTCAGCAAGTCCAGGGCAACGAGAATATACTAGGATATCGGCACGTTAATGGAGACCATAGCCAATCATCTAAATGTGCCGGCGCCAAAATCTTATTTTATGAGCAGAGCGCAGTTCGTGTCACATGAGACCAGGGGAAATTCTCTGATCCTGTCGAAGCGCTGGCTGAACTAACTCAAACACCTCGAAGATCAAAGTGTCTGGCTTGCTGTTGTTCTTCTCAGATGAAAATCTTTGTTACTAAATCCCTCTCTCTGCCTTGTTACACAGCCTAACAATTCCAAAAGTTGGTAACGACCTGCACGTGGCATTGTCCTACCTTCTTTGGAAGAGGAGATAATTCAATAACTTAATAATTGATCATTTATGTTAGTTGTTATACTTTTATTCATCTTCCCTGTTCAAATACATGACACTAGCCACTCTGAAAAATCTCTCCATCTCTCTTGGCTTAATTTTGTGTTATTTATGCAAAGTTACCTGTATCATTAATACTTTTAATTCTTTTTTGTATATATCTGAAAGAAAATTATTGTGATCAATATGATTACCCAAAAACCCTTAAATGTAGCACATATAAATGTCGCACGTATTGTGAGAGGAAAGTGAAGAATGAAAATTAAGGTCTAAGATCTAATTTTTAACTCTTGAAGCATCTCATATCAGAATATCATGTTTATTTTAAACCATGTAGTGTAGTCTATTATTCCATCTGTTTATCGCGTCTGTTAACACATGAGATTTATACTATAATAACATTATACTATACTGAATGGTATGAATTATGCAATATTGCAATTTTCCACATTCTGCAAGGTAATAAACAATGAGTGTTTGATTTCACAGTCAAACTGAAACTTACATAAATGTGTATAACCTACTCTCTAACGATATGAAGACAATGTGTATGATCAGATGTTTATACAACCTAAAAATATACATTTCTAGGATTGGAAGTAACCATTCAATGTAAACCATAATATATGTAACAATATGGACAAGTTAAACATTTTCAGATGTGTAAAATAAAACAACAAAAATTATCAACTCTGTATATTGCATAACAAACATGAAATGTTATGTGACATAACTTACTGAGTGAATCATAAGACTTGTTTGAAACAAACTGCGAATTATCGAATATCCAAAATATCTAACAATGAATAATCAATTTTGAAATACACTACACTACATATGCTCATGTATTGCACATGAAAATGCATTATCATATTTCTGGGCAAAAATTACAAAACAAAAGAAATACTGGTTAACTAGATGCATAACATACTTTAAAATATGAGGCATTATTAGATTTATGTCAACTTATAATGTTTAGGTCACTTTATGAATTATGAAAATGGAAAACATATCGGAAGGAAACTGATCAGATGTGTATTTAACTTACAATGTGAAACATCAGATGTGTAAGAAGATTTTGTATGAAAATCATTAAATATTTTACTTGCCTATGTACATTATCAGACATATAATATACATCACAACGCATGAATCAGATCTATCTAATTCAAAATAATTCTCAAGTAGGTCTCCGTATAGGTGAAAAGAGATTCTTACCTTATAAAATATGAAGACACAAACCAGAACGTTCCACCCTAAAAACTACTGAATATAGAAACGAATCTCTTTATTAGATCTCTCGGTCTTAAATGAAATATATACAATCATTCTTTTCATTCACCTTTTTCCCTGTCGTATTCTAGTCAACACGCAATCAACGTTTCCATTAATAAATTGGAAAGCACATATGTCTGAAGGAATTCGAGATTTTACGAATAAATCATCAATGCCTTGAAAAGAATAGCCACTTTATCAATTTTATTTCCAATAGTAGGGCAACAAACATTCTTCCTCTAGATGCAACCAGAAGCATTTGAAAACCGCCCATTACAAAAGCCCTCTTGCGATTAGATATGACGATGCTTTCATCCACTAGTAAACTATCGTATGCTGCTTTCCCTAACAATCTCATTGCTAGACAATAATGTATGCAGATATTTTCACTTATTAAAGAAGCATTTATGATAAATAATGAAATCAGTTAAAAGTTAATAACTATTTTCTACTTACTAATCTAATTTTGAAAAACAAATTAATCTCACGAATGAAATACTTCTCATTTAAGTATTTATCGGTTTGGTCTCTATAGTCATCTCTTCATCTCCGTGGTTTCTCTTTTGTTTACATGTTCTACTTTTTGTAGGAATGAGTTTATTTAGTATATCTTTGGCGTAGAGATAGCTTTCATCAATGATTATTATGTAAATCATTTTTACACATACAGTTAAAAACCTTCACATTTTGTCCAGTGATTATCTGAACGTATTATTACTCACACAATAACGTGCAAAGTAAAAATATCACAAATTTGCGACTTTTCAAAACTTCCCAAGAAATTGACTTAGCTTTCATTATCTGCTGGAAAAGCTATACATTGTTAAAGATAAAGTTCTTGTAGCGCCCATCAATAGAAGTGAAATTTAAACACAATGAAATCTTATTTGAAACAATTAAACCTTGATACTTCCCGACCGTCAATCTCGATTCATTAAACCATAACGACTTGTCGCTTTAAATAGTGCTCTGTAAAAACACGAAATTATCTTATAGTATTATCTTCGCGAAAAAATTTTGTTACATACATTATCATGTCTCAATTGTTTGTTTTTAATCCATTAAAATTTAAATAGTGAAAATAGTTTAACATTGTTCACACAATTATAGTAATAACCGGGATGAGGTTTATTGAATAAGTACGTTTTACCAAAAACTAAAAGTTTTGATCAATAGTCTATAGCAAGCCTTATGGTCACAAACAGTGGTTACACTCATATTTTTGGCCTCAACCCCAGGCGATCATAATCTACGTTGATGCCCACTGTTTTAAGCATATTACTATATGGAACTTCTAAATTTTAAATCAGTTTAATTTATTCTAAACCACGGCGATAAAATTTTCAGAAACATTGAGAATTTATTGGAAAAATAATATAATGTCTGATTCTCATGAAACACAAATTCATATTTTATTCAGAGAGTATGATATAAGAGATAGACAGACGATTGTTAATGGCATCAATGCATTTATAAATTGGGTTTACAGTCGTGAGGAATAAAAACAATTAAGCATAAAAAAGAAAACAATAGTAAAATGGAAGTCCATAGCAGTCCTTAAGTGATAGGTGGATATCTTGCTAGTGAAGAACAAAAATGAAGGATTGTCTGAATTCGTCTCTTTTTTATCTATGATACTGCAGCGTTAATTTTCCAGATATCAACTTAAATTACTATGCACTTTCGATTTCATGTTTATTTCCCTTCTCTTTGTGTTTAATTATATTTTGTACTCATTTCTGTATAACTAATTTTTAAATGCTTTTATTGTCTTTTGATTTATTATACCTTCTTTAGCTTAACTGCCCCATTTCCTAGAGGTATTACTTGTTTGCCTTGATTCCGTCATATTGTTTGACGTTGGTTTTTACGTATTTGTTCCGGACTGAGCACTAATTTTCTATCTATTATTTAGCTTTTGACGAATATCATGCAGAAAGAATATATTTAATGCAATACTGAAATGATATATACAATGGTGAACTGAAAACAAATGAAACACTAGTATATTGGCTTGTTTAAGTTAGCTATAGATATGTTGGTACGCTTAAAAATTTATTACTTATACATGCACCAAAAATTTGAAATTTGCTCCGTTGAGTTATAATATCAGTTTTCATTATCATTGAATGATTCCAATATTTGCATGCTTTACCTTTGAGTATACGCTATAAGATTTCTTTTCCAAACACGTTAGAAAAGGTGCATAAAACGGAAATCGAATGCAATAATTTCCGTTATTTTTAGTATTTTATTACGTAATGCATGAAAGGGAAAACTAGTGCGGAAGAATTATCTTCCTTGGAATTGTATGGAACTGCACTCACTTAATGCAGGATTTACCCATAGAAAAATGCAAGTAAAAGAGACAAACGGGACTTAATATAGTTATTAGAGACATCCAATACCTGAAAACATAGCCTTGTGCTTTTTTTTTCAATGCAAGCAGGCCATTCCAGTAAATCATTATGTGTATACATGCGCTCGCATGTGCAACATGACATGTAAAATCAAGTACAACATCACTATTCAATTCTATGTACATTCATGCTTCTATTGATTGCATCGTTATAACATTATGATTCAGATTTTGATATTTCTAAAACATTCTTTTTCGCTGGATCCAATTCTGTTATTTTCAGGTATTGCAATATAACGTATTTCATTCAATATTGCCTTCCTCTCTCTCCTTCCATTTCATTTAATCTGGCTCGGTGGAAAATAAAATAAAAACGTCCCTGCAATAAACAAGAATCGAATCAATTAAGAGAAAAATTTTGCAACATTTACTTAAAAGGAATACATGTGAATGTTGGCTTCCAGTAATATCATTATTATTAACAAACGCTGTGGACTGGCGGAATAGTTAGAGCGTTGGACAAAATGTTTGGCGGCATTCCTTACGGCTCTGAACATTCAGAGTTCAAATCCACCGAGGCCAATTTTGCCTTTTATACTTACGTGTTGATTAATATAAGGTATTATATTTGCAGGTCGTATGCCAAAATTTGAAACAATTACAAAACGGGCAGCTAGTACAATCGTAAGTGAGGTGGACGCAATGATTAGTGGCACTTCTTCTGGTTCTATGTTATGCGTTCAAATATTGCCGAGGTTAGCTTCGCCTTTCATCACTTCGGTGTCGATAAAATAACTGACACTTGAAAATTGCCGCGCATATAATCAACATGCTTCTACCATCTGTCAAAATTTGAAACAGTTACTATTATTACCTTCAAAGGCTGTGGACTGGAGGAAATATCATGGCATTAAACAAAAGGTTTAGCAGAATTTCTTCCGACTCTTTACGTTATGATTTCAAATTCTGCCGGAGTCGACTTTGCCTTTTATTACTTACAATTCCATATAATAGGATCTATGTAATCGACGAACTCCATCTCCATAAAACTACTGACTATGCGCCAAAATTTGAATTAAATATTGTTATTAATTAATGATGTGGATTGGCAAAATCGTCAGAATCAGTAAAAATGTCGAGTGGTATTTATTTTATTTACTTAAGTTTTAAGATACAAAAGCACCAGCTACTCACCTGGACTCAAAATTGCTGGACAGTGACGAAATAAGACAGAACCATCATTTATATTACTATTATTTTACTGGTCTTAAGGCGGCGAGCTGACAGATTTGTTAGCACCCAGGGTAAAATGCTTCGCAGCAATTCTTCCGTCTTTACGTTCTGAGTTCAAATTCTGCCAAAATCGACTTTTCCTTTCAGCGTCGTTAAAATAAGCGCTAGTTGAAAACTGGGGTCGATGTAATTGACTTAGCTTTCTCCCAAACTCTGCTGGCCTTGTGCCAAAAATTGAAACCATTAATGTAGTGATCCTTTTACCTCCTCGGAGTCCTTTTAATTCGCAACTGTTTACCACATCTTTTTAATTTGGTAAAGGAAGCAGGATTCCATGTGATGATACGCATCTACATTATATAGGCGTGACAGCCAACAATTCTACGGCATTATACGCGCAACACAAAAATTCGAAGATAATCCGAACGACATCTCCAACAATGAGTATATCTGAACATTTTAAAAGCTTTCTCTGGATTATCGTTTCTAATTTAAGCAATTACAATCTGGTTATTTCTATTTGTTTTTGTTTTTTTAATATTTTAGTAAAATTCTTTCTTTATTAAAATAGATTCTTCTTGAATTGATACATCGACTGTGTTACATTTCTTTTTCGTGTTGTCGTTGATTGATATATCTGACGACTCTTCTTCATCTCCTAGAGTTTGAAAAAATATGATGTATTTTCATTTTTTTCCATTATTTGTGAAGATAGAAATTGTTAGTTTGTGCTTTTCCATTTATCTCGATATTTTATAATGCTGATATAATTTTCAATATAAGACAGCTGCAGCTTAGTTGTGCGGATGTCTGGCTGTCTGTCTATCTATCTATCTATCTATCTATCTATCTATCTATCTATCTATCTATCTATCTATCTATCTATCTATCTATCTATCTATCTATCTATCTATCTATCTATCTATCTATCTATCTATCTATCTATCTATCTATCTATCTATCTATCTATCTATCTATCTATCTATCTATCTATCTATCTATCTATCTATCTATCTATCTATCTTAACAGGCCGACCAGATTTCTTTCGACGTCTAGAGTCTTTCATGGGAACGTCTCGTCCTTTACTTTTAGTGGGGGATTGGAATGCCACCCTGGACACGCATCTAGACTACGTGGGCAGAGATAGCAATAGAAGGGGATGCAAATGCCTCAAAGACCTGCTCAGACGTTTCCAACTGTCTGACAGGTACCGACTGGACCACCCGAATGTGCCAATGTGGACATGGAGTAACCGCATCGGGTCGTCCAGATCATACTTAGATAGAGTATTCTGTAGGACAATAGATAAAAATAGTGTAGGTTGTCCACAATTTCATATAGTCAGTTACACAGATCACAAGTTTGTGACTTGTACACTTGACTTAGATAAGACACATAGGCAGGGTCCTGGTTACTGGAAACTGAACGCGTCTTTTACAGCACGACAGGTTTACAGGGACCGGATCAGCACATTAGTTAAGAGAGCTTTAACGGGTACCATCATCAACAACAGATGGTGGTATGCCCTAAAAAAAGCGATTAAAGCAGAATCAGTCAGATACAGTAGAGCCCTAGCATTAGACCGAAATAGAGTAGAGGGAGAATTAGTTAAGGTTTTAGAAGAGGCACTTAGAACTGGCATCGCGTCCAACGTACTGGCGGCGAGATTGGCCCTCGACCAACACCTCAACGCCAAACACGAGGGATGCGTTGTCAGAGCTAGGATGCGTGCTCTGAGGAACGAAGGAGTTGGAGCCGCCCAAGAGGCCCGAGTGGTGGAGACGCAACGAGGCAACAGAGCCACCATCAAGTCTCTTATAGATGAACAGGGGCGCGAATTGCTCGAGCCTAAAAGGATGTGTGGGGTTTTTCAACAACACTTCACCCAACTGTTTGGGACAAGTGGTGAGTCAGAAAGCAGAGTGGACTTTAGTGCCTACCTGCATGCCTTGCCACGACTCTCAGCAAGGGAGGTGGAGTCTTGTGAAAAGCCTATCACAGCTGCGGACGTACAGGATGCGATGGTAGGCTGCGCGAGAGACAAGTCACCAGGCTTGGATGGTCTGCCCTACGAATTTTATTTTCATATGCCAGACTTGTTTGGAGGCGTCTTGGCAGCTGTCTACTGCAACTGGCAGCAGAACGGGAGTATTCCTGCTTTTGTAAAGCGAGGAGCAGTGGCACTGATCAAGAAAGACCCAAACAAGGGGGACGTCATAGATAATTTCAGGCCCATCACTCTGCTCAACGCAGATTTGAAAATTTTGGCCAAGGTGTTAGCCGAGAGGTTGGCGCTTGTCATCAAGAAACTAATCGACAAGGCGCAAACATGCGCCGTGCCGGGTAGAAGTATTCATGACAACCTCCATCTGATGCGCTACATCATAGACAGGGTAGTTAAAAATCCTGGCATGGGTGGGGCGCTGATCAATTTGGATCAATCAAAAGCCTTCGATAGGGTAGACCATCACTACTTGGAGGCTGTCCTCAAAGCGGCTGGTTTCGGTCCAGTTTTCCGCGGTTGGATCGCTGCCTTATACAGCGGCATCCGCTCAGTAGTTCGCGTAAATGGTCATCTATCCAGACCTTTTAACATCATGCGTTCGGTTCGTCAGGGATGCCCCCTCTCATCGCTGCTGTATGTACTGACTCTTGAGCCACTACTGCGGAAACTGGCGACGCTGAGGGGCATCCCACGAGAGCTGGGATGCGGGAGGAGCGTGTCTGCATACGCGGATGACGTCACCGTCATAGTGTCGAGCTACGAGCACATCGAGCTGGTCGGCGAGACACTGAAAGAATACGAAGCGGTAACGGGAGCAAAAATTAACCGGGAAAAGTCAGTGGGCTTGCGGCTCGGCACCTGGAGAAGCAAGCCCATGCCGTCCAACAGCGTCTCCATCGTGGGACGCTGGACGGACGGACCGGTTAAATTGCTCGGGGTCTGGTTCGGTCCGGACCTCCAAATGGAGAAGAACTGGGGCGAGATAACGACTAGGGTGGCTACTCTCACCCAGAAATGGACTGAGAGAAAGCTATCCCTAAAAGGTCGGGCGGAGGTGGCGAACGCGTACATCGCATCCGTCATCGAGTACCGTCTGACCGTCGTGCCTTGTCCCGATCCTACCATCACCAAACTGGAACGCATACTCTTCCGCTTCTTGTGGAAGGGAAACGTTCCGATGGTTAGGCGATCCATTTGCTGCCAACACCCGCTAAATGGAGGGCTGGGCATGCCGTGGTTGATGATGCGCAGACATGCGCTGAGACTGCGACATCTCCGGCGCTTCATAGACAACGGTGAACAGGGGTGGTCGCCTTTTGTGCGGCGCGCTTTCCCGCAGCTCGTCTCCTTGGACGAACTACAGTCATGGATCAAGCAGAGACCGAGGCTAGGCGAATGGCACCGTGAGTGTCGCGTTGCTCTCAAGCAACTCTGCCGTCCGGGATCGAACTTGTGCGACTCCATCACAACAAAGGCATTCTATAGAGGATTAGTGGAGGGGAGGTGCGACGACGAACTCGGGCAGAGTCTGGGCGTCGACGAGGAACACCTGACCCGCCTGTTCAGGACAACTTTCGGGCCGGGACCTATGAACAATCACCAAAGATCCCTGGCCTGGCAGTGCTATCGAGAAGCATTACCTGTTCGGGATAAGCTCTACAGACACGGTTCCAGACACACTGGACCGACTTGCCCGAGATGCGGTCAGAGCGACGAAACCGTTCTGCACGCACTCGTGCAATGTCCAACCATTTCCGACCTGTGGGCTTATGCCGAACGGCTGCTGTCACGTGTGGGACGAATCCGCCTATCGGCCGAGTCTATCGTGAGAATTGCTCCGCCCCCTTCCCTCAACCGGGAAGGCAAGGCAGTTTTCATCGTACTGGTGGCCATGGTGAAAGAATGTGTGTGGTGGACTCGAGCGAAAGGATTAGAGACAAACACTTACCTCTCTGGCCAATCGCTCATCAACTTTTTCAAGTACCACTTGAAAAGGAAGGTGAGAATGGAGAGGGAAGTTTTGTCTCGCGAAAGATTCAAAAAAAGATGGGTGAATGTTGCAAAGATGGTGCGTGCTAGTAACGAAACCATTTTGAGCATGATCCTGTAGATCGTAAAAAAGAAAAAAAGAGAGCATTTTTGACCTCATGTGTTTATTTCCTCCCTGACTGGGGTTCCCGTGGTCTTTTCTGTAGGCTTTTCTTCCCACGGATGAACCCACTCTTGTTATATCAATGTTTACACCATTATTTCTGTGATACACGATTTTCTTTTTTTTCCTTTTTTTTCCTCCTCTCGATCCCTTTTGATCGCAATCTTACATTTTTATTTTTTTCCACCCTCGAAAAGAAAAGCTCTGCATTTGTATTTGTCCCCTCTGTATTCAGCCCTGTGTGGCTAATAAAAGAAAGTTATCTATCTATCTATCTATCTATCTATCTATCTATCTATCTATCTATCTATCTATCTATCTATCTATCTATCTATCTATCTATCTATCTATCTATCTATCTATCTATCTATCTATCTATCTATCTATCTATCTATCTATCTATCTATCTATCTATCTATCTATCTATCTATCTATCTATCTATCTATCTATCTATCTATCTATCTATCTATCTATCTATCTATCTATCTATCTATCTATCTATCTATCTATCTATCTATCTATCTATCTATCTATCTATCTATCTATCTCTGACTGACGGATGTGATGTCGTTTCGGCTCCGAAGGTAATCATTTATTTTGACTATTTAAAAGTGTATATTGACAAACATTTTTTGCTTAAAAGTTGTACAACAACATCCACTGTAAACCTTTGATAAATATCAACACAAAATTTTGCCCCTTGTGGGCAAAATTTAAAAGAAAAAATTCTCATAGCCTTCGTGGTTTCATTTAGCCATTTTATTTCCAAAATGGCCACTGGCCACCACGAGGCTGAGTTGCAAGTGAAGCGTGACGCAGAAACAGAAAAACAGGATGCCCTGTTAGCATACGCCGAACCTGACAACTCCACCACCACCAACAGCAACAAATACAAAACAAAGGTCGCAAGGCCAAGCACCGTCAACACCATCAGTGAGTCCACCACCACCACCAACACCATGGCAGAATCTGCTACTAAAACTGCTATCCCTACTAAAGATATCGCCACCAATAACATCACCATCACCGTCACCAAAGACCGTGCTGTCAATGCTACTAATACTACCAACACCACCGCCGTCACCAAGAACGACAATAACAACAACAACAACGACGACGACAACAACAATTCCCTTCAACCACTGCTCACTCCATCACCAACAAGTGAAAAAATAACGACGACAAGCAAACGAAATGTCGAATTTTGCCCTAGTGCAGGACTAAAGTACGCAGGCAATTTTCCACCCCTTCCTACTTGCACGATCGAACCTAACACACCAATTTTACAAACTGCAGCCAACAACAACATCACCACAAGCAACAACAATAACAAAACAACAACAAATTTCGCTGAGGCGATTAAAGAAAAAAAACAACAATATACTTTACGGCTCAACAATTACAGGACACGAACATCAAAATAACAGAATCAGAAGGTATCGTAAAAATTAACATACCAGAAGATATTTTGGAAAATGAAAAAAGACGAACAATCATTTATAAAATAGTTAACAAAAAAACAAAAATCCCAGAGAAGGCCAACACAGGCAAAATAGAGAAGTGCTTGAAACCCATCTGGGATCACAAAGAATATGTAACCTGGTGGAACAAATTTGCCCACATACAAGTCGTTTTCTACACCGAAGAGTTAGCTAGACATTTCTCAACGCTAACTCTTCACTCAGATGAACTCCAACTTACACCAAGCTATCGGGGACAGAAAGTGACTAAGATCACTCTAAACAATGTCCCCAAAATAGCCAATAGTCTATGGCTTGTAAAGGCTTTATGCGTAAAAATGGCGAATTATACTATTTTGGAAACCACAGTCACAGAGCATAAAAACTGGGTGGGAAAGAAAATAGAATTTCTTCTACATATACATCATGAAGATATAAAAAAAATACCCACCCAGATATGTGTATCAGACGACCACAAGTTATATGTGGTCGTCGATGGCAGAAGACCACGTTGTTACATATGCGGCAGTGAGCAACATCTCAAAAAAGACTGCAAATCTGCCGCAAGAAAACAACAGCAACAACAACAGCAGCCGGAAACAAAAACAAATAAACAAGGTTTACTACCCACACCACTTTTTGCAGGAACAAACCTCACCAAACAAACAACCACACCAACTGCAGCACCAAGAACAGAAGCAGCATCACCAACAACAACAACCAAGAATATACCAACTCCCAAACCAAGGACATCTGCCAAAAAGACACCCAGCATAAATGAAGAAACAATTACAACTCCAAATCCCCACAAAATTGACACCCTAAACAACACAACAATACCCACAATCACTCAAACACAAAATACCCAAACCCCACATCCAAAACCGCATACACCACAACCAAACGCTCACCAACCAACACCAACAACAAAACCAACACAGTCGACAATAGACCCCAATACTTTCCCTCTTCCAGACTCCGATTCGTCTGATCTGTCATTAGACGAAGAAGACACGGAAGATTGGCAAATAGCCACAGGGGGGAGAAGAAAAAGGGGAAAAAAAAGAAAAGAAAAAATAACAAACAAAGCGGGAAGATACACCACTCCCGAAACAAAAACATCCACAGAAAACACACACATCAACACAAACACACCATCATCAAACCCCCCAAAAATGTTGACAGCCATAAACACAAACAACCACGACCTAATGGAACACATTAGGTCAAACACTAACATTACTGAAAACGACATAAAAACAAGTAACCACCCACACACAACACCACCACAACACATTAAAATAATACACGTGACACAGAACACATACAGCACCCTGAAATCTCTTTACCCTGATGCAGTAGGGAGATTTCAAAAGTACTCATCAAAAAAACTGTACAAAAGCCTCATAGAAGAAGACCGTGAGGTGAAAGACAAAGAACTTTCGAAAGACAAGTAACCTTTTCTCTCTCCTTTTCCTTTTTTGCACTTTTATCGGAACATGCTCAGAATAGGTAGTATAAATGTACGTGGCTTGGGGTCGCCTTGGAAACAAGGCTACCTGTTAAATGACATCAAGTCACTAAATCTGAATATCATAGCCATCAGTGAGACCAGACTCCACAGCTTGCGGGCACTCCAGCACATTTTCGGTACACATTTCAACATTTATTTTTCTCCGTGTCTACCGAGAATGGGCGGAGGTGGCACCGCGGTGCTTATCCGGAAGAGTCTGGATCTCAAAGTAAGAGCAAATTTCCTAGACCCGGAGGGTAGGCTGGTCGTTTTGGATGTCGATGGCAGCAATGAGTGTGCTTTTCGACTGATAGCAGTTTATGCTCCGTCCTTAACAGGCCGACCAGATTTCTTTCGACGTCTAGAGTCTTTCATGGGAACGTCTCGTCCTTTACTTTTAGTGGGGGATTGGAATGCCACCCTGGACACGCATCTAGACTACGTGGGCAGAGATAGCAATAGAAGGGGATGCAAATGCCTCAAAGACCTGCTCAGACGTTTCCAACTGTCTGACAGGTACCGACTGGACCACCCGAATGTGCCAATGTGGACATGGAGTAACCGCATCGGGTCGTCCAGATCATACTTAGATAGAGTATTCTGTAGGACAATAGATAAAAATAGTGTAGGTTGTCCACAATTTCATATAGTCAGTTACACAGATCACAAGTTTGTGACTTGTACACTTGACTTAGATAAGACACATAGGCAGGGTCCTGGTTACTGGAAACTGAACGCGTCTTTTACAGCACGACAGGTTTACAGGGACCGGATCAGCACATTAGTTAAGAGAGCTTTAACGGGTACCATCATCAACAACAGATGGTGGTATGCCCTAAAAAAAGCGATTAAAGCAGAATCAGTCAGATACAGTAGAGCCCTAGCATTAGACCGAAATAGAGTAGAGGGAGAATTAGTTAAGGTTTTAGAAGAGGCACTTAGAACTGGCATCGCGTCCAACGTACTGGCGGCGAGATTGGCCCTCGACCAACACCTCAACGCCAAACACGAGGGATGCGTTGTCAGAGCTAGGATGCGTGCTCTGAGGAACGAAGGAGTTGGAGCCGCCCAAGAGGCCCGAGTGGTGGAGACGCAACGAGGCAACAGAGCCACCATCAAGTCTCTTATAGATGAACAGGGGCGCGAATTGCTCGAGCCTAAAAGGATGTGTGGGGTTTTTCAACAACACTTCACCCAACTGTTTGGGACAAGTGGTGAGTCAGAAAGCAGAGTGGACTTTAGTGCCTACCTGCATGCCTTGCCACGACTCTCAGCAAGGGAGGTGGAGTCTTGTGAAAAGCCTATCACAGCTGCGGACGTACAGGATGCGATGGTAGGCTGCGCGAGAGACAAGTCACCAGGCTTGGATGGTCTGCCCTACGAATTTTATTTTCATATGCCAGACTTGTTTGGAGGCGTCTTGGCAGCTGTCTACTGCAACTGGCAGCAGAACGGGAGTATTCCTGCTTTTGTAAAGCGAGGAGCAGTGGCACTGATCAAGAAAGACCCAAACAAGGGGGACGTCATAGATAATTTCAGGCCCATCACTCTGCTCAACGCAGATTTGAAAATTTTGGCCAAGGTGTTAGCCGAGAGGTTGGCGCTTGTCATCAAGAAACTAATCGACAAGGCGCAAACATGCGCCGTGCCGGGTAGAAGTATTCATGACAACCTCCATCTGATGCGCTACATCATAGACAGGGTAGTTAAAAATCCTGGCATGGGTGGGGCGCTGATCAATTTGGATCAATCAAAAGCCTTCGATAGGGTAGACCATCACTACTTGGAGGCTGTCCTCAAAGCGGCTGGTTTCGGTCCAGTTTTCCGCGGTTGGATCGCTGCCTTATACAGCGGCATCCGCTCAGTAGTTCGCGTAAATGGTCATCTATCCAGACCTTTTAACATCATGCGTTCGGTTCGTCAGGGATGCCCCCTCTCATCGCTGCTGTATGTACTGACTCTTGAGCCACTACTGCGGAAACTGGCGACGCTGAGGGGCATCCCACGAGAGCTGGGATGCGGGAGGAGCGTGTCTGCATACGCGGATGACGTCACCGTCATAGTGTCGAGCTACGAGCACATCGAGCTGGTCGGCGAGACACTGAAAGAATACGAAGCGGTAACGGGAGCAAAAATTAACCGGGAAAAGTCAGTGGGCTTGCGGCTCGGCACCTGGAGAAGCAAGCCCATGCCGTCCAACAGCGTCTCCATCGTGGGACGCTGGACGGACGGACCGGTTAAATTGCTCGGGGTCTGGTTCGGTCCGGACCTCCAAATGGAGAAGAACTGGGGCGAGATAACGACTAGGGTGGCTACTCTCACCCAGAAATGGACTGAGAGAAAGCTATCCCTAAAAGGTCGGGCGGAGGTGGCGAACGCGTACATCGCATCCGTCATCGAGTACCGTCTGACCGTCGTGCCTTGTCCCGACCCTACCATCACCAAACTGGAACGCATACTCTTCCGCTTCTTGTGGAAGGGAAACGTTCCGATGGTTAGGCGATCCATTTGCTGCCAACACCCGCTAAATGGAGGGCTGGGCATGCCGTGGTTGATGATGCGCAGACATGCGCTGAGACTGCGACATCTCCGGCGCTTCATAGACAACGGTGAACAGGGGTGGTCGCCTTTTGTGCGGCGCGCTTTCCCGCAGCTCGTCTCCTTGGACGAACTACAGTCATGGATCAAGCAGAGACCGAGGCTAGGCGAATGGCACCGCGAGTGTCGCGTTGCTCTCAAGCAACTCTGCCGTCCGGGATCGAACTTGTGCGACTCCATCACAACAAAGGCATTCTATAGAGGATTAGTGGAGGGGAGGTGCGACGACGAACTCGGGCAGAGTCTGGGCGTCGACGAGGAACACCTGACCCGCCTGTTCAGGACAACTTTCGGGCCGGGACCTATGAACAATCACCAAAGATCCCTGGCCTGGCAGTGCTATCGAGAAGCATTACCTGTTCGGGATAAGCTCTACAGACACGGTTCCAGACACACTGGACCGACTTGCCCGAGATGCGGTCAGAGCGACGAAACCGTTCTGCACGCACTCGTGCAATGTCCAACCATTTCCGACCTGTGGGCTTATGCCGAACGGCTGCTGTCACGTGTGGGACGAATCCGCCTATCGGCCGAGTCTATCGTGAGAATTGCTCCGCCCCCTTCCCTCAACCGGGAAGGCAAGGCAGTTTTCATCGTACTGGTGGCCATGGTGAAAGAATGTGTGTGGTGGACTCGAGCGAAAGGATTAGAGACAAACACTTACCTCTCTGGCCAATCGCTCATCAACTTTTTCAAGTACCACTTGAAAAGGAAGGTGAGAATGGAGAGGGAAGTTTTGTCTCGCGAAAGATTCAAAAAAAGATGGGTGAATGTTGCAAAGATGGTGCGTGCTAGTAACGAAACCATTTTGAGCATGATCCTGTAGATCGTAAAAAAGAAAAAAAGAGAGCATTTTTGACCTCATGTGTTTATTTCCTCCCTGACTGGGGTTCCCGTGGTCTTTTCTGTAGGCTTTTCTTCCCACGGATGAACCCAATCTTGTTATATCAATGTTTACACCATTATTTCTGTGATACACGATTTTCTTTTTTTTCCTTTTTTTTTCCTCCTCTCGATCCCTTTTGATCGCAATCTTACATTTTTTTATTTTTTTTCCACCCTCGAAAAGAAAAGCTCTGCATTTGTATTTGTCCCCTCTGTATTCAGCCCTGTGTGGCTAATAAAAGAAAGTTATCTATCTATCTATCTATCTATCTATCTATCTATCTATCTATCTATCTATCTATCTATCTATCTATCTATCTATCTATCTATCTATCTATCTATCTATCTATCTATCTATCTATCTATCTATCTATCTATCTATCTATCTATCTATCTATCTATCTATCTATCTATCTATCTATCTATCTATCTATCTATCTATCTATCTATCTATCTATCTATCTATCTATCTATCTATCTATCTATCTATCTATCTATCTATCTATCTATCTATCTATCTATCTATCTATCTATCTATCTATCTATCTATCTATCTATCTATCTATCTATCTATCTATCTATCTATCTATCTATCTATCTATCTATCTATCTATCTATCTATCTATCTATCTATCTATCTATCTATCTATCTATCTATCTATCTATCTATCTATCTATCTATCTATCTACTATCTATCTATCTATCTATCTATCTATCTATCTATCTCTATCTATCTATCTATCTATCTATCTATCTATCTATCTATCATCTATCTATCTATCTATCTATCTATCTATCTATCTATCTATCTATCTATCTATCTATCTATCTATCTATCTACCGACGTCGACGAGGAGTACCTGACCCGCCTGTTCGGGACGACTTTCGGCCAGGGCCCATGGACAACTTCCAGAGATCCCTGGCCTGGCAGTGCTACCGAGAAGCGCTACCCGTTCGGGATAAGCTCTACAGACACGGCTCGAGAAACACGGGGCCGACCTGCCCGAGATGCGGTCAGAGCGACGAAACCGTTCTGCACGCACTCGTTCAGTGTCCAACAATTTCCGACCTGTGGGCTTATGTCGAACAACTGCTGTCACGTGTGGACGAGTCGGTTTATCAGCTGAGTCTATCGTCAATATTGTCACGCCTCCTTCCTTCAAACGGGAAGGAAGAGCTATTTTCATCATCCTTGTGGCTATGGCGAAAGAATGTATCTGGTGGACGCGTCTGAAAGGATTGGAGACAAACACTTTCCTCTCTGGTCAATCTCTCATCAACTTCTTCAAGTACCACTTGAAAAGGAAAGTGAGAGTAGAGAGGCAAGTTTTGTCTAGCGAATGTTTTAAAAAAGATGGGTGAATGTTGCAAGAATGGCACGTATGAATGACGAAGCCACCTTGAGCATAGTCCTATGAACCCAGAAATCGAAAACAGAGAGTTACTTATTTGCAAAAAAAAAAAAAAAAAAAAAAAAGAAATATAAAATGTGACTTCATTGACCGAGGTTACCGTGGTCTTTTCCGTAGGCTTTTCTTTCCACGGGTAAACCTCACCTGTCCTCCCCTTTACACTTCATATTGACATTTCTGTGATAACGATCCCTATTGATCATTTTTTTTTTTTTTTTTTTTTTTTTTTTTTTTTTTTTTTTTTTTTTCCCCCCCTTTTTTTTTTCCTCTTTCTCGCCTTTTTTTGATAAATCCCCCAAAGAAAATACCTTCAAAAGTTTCTACCTATTGTTCTATCTGTGTGCAGCCCTGTGTGGCTATATAAGACAATCTATCTTCTATCTATCTATCTATCTATCTATCTATCTATCTATCTATCTATCTATCTATCTATCTATCTATCTATCTATCTATCTATCTATCTATCTATCTATCTATCTATCTATCTATCTATCTATCTATCTATCTATCTATCTATCTATCTATCTATCTATCTATCTATCTATCTGGACGGACGGACGGACGCTAGTCAAATGGGCTCCACGTAAGTTGGTCATTTTGTACGTTGAAAATTATTTATTGTGAAATATTGTGTTTAAAAGTTGTACAACAACATCCACACCTTGATAAATATCTCCACAAATTTTGCCCCTTGTGGGCAAAATTTAAAGAAAAAATTCTCATAGCTTCGTGGTTTCATTTAGCCATTTTATTTCCAAAATGGCCACTGGTCACCACGAGGCTGAGGTGCAGTCAACCGTGACGCAGAGGCAGAAAAAACAGGATGCTCTTTACTTACGCTGAACCTGACAACTCCGCACCACAACATCGACAACAGCAACAAATACAAAACCAAGGTCGCAAGGCCAAGCACCGTCAACACCATCAGTGAGTCCACCACCACCACCAACACCGACACACAACACCATGGCAGAATCTGCTACTAAAACTGATATCCCTACTAAAGACGTCGCCACCAATAACAATACCACCATCACCATCACCGCCACCAAAGACCGTGCCGTCAATGCTTACTAATACTACTAACACCACCGCCGTCACCAAGAACGACAATAACAACAACAACAACAACAACAACAACAACGACGACGACGACAGCAACAATTCCCTTCAAACCACTGCTCACTCCATCACCAAACAAGTGAAAAAATAACGACGACAAGCAAACGAAAACGCCGAAATTTGCGCTAATGCAGGACTAAATTACGCAGGCATTTTCCACCCCTTGCTTGCATAATCACAACCACAAACCTACAACCCCACACCCTGCCATCAACATCAACAGTAACAACCAACAATAACAACCACACAACAAAAACTTCGCCGAGGCGATAAAAGAAAATGGTAACAAAAGTTTCGTTTACTACACAACAGATTAAAGATTGCAGAACCTTATTACAAATCAAAACGGAAAAATACTCTTACACATACCTCAGCACATACTGAATGAGGAGAAAAAAAAGACAATTGTATATAAATCACAAATAAAAACAAAAAGTCCAGAAAAAGGCAAGCACAGACAAAGTCGAAAAGTGCTTACGCCCATCTGGGGATACAAGGATTGTGTGACTGGGGCGAACAAGTTCGCACACGTACAGGTGGTTTTTCAGAATGAAGAGTTGGCGAAGAAATTCTCAACGATAACCCTTCATTCTGATGAATAACGTTGACACCGAGTTACCTCGGCCAGAAGGTGACGAAAGTCATTATCAGTGGTGTCCCCCAAGTGACTACAACACTGTGGATTACATCCGCCGTAACATCCGAAATGGAGGACATAAACATCCTAGATATCGGTGTTTCGGAAAAACAAGGACTGGCTGGGAAAGAGAATAGAGTTCCTCTTCCACATAAGTCAAGAGGACAT
Source organism: Octopus sinensis (assembly GCF_006345805.1). Lineage (NCBI taxonomy): Eukaryota > Metazoa > Mollusca > Cephalopoda > Octopoda > Octopodidae > Octopus > Octopus sinensis. Next base: position 148,201,785 of record NC_042997.1, read on the forward strand.
AAATAAATCCCCACCCACGTACATCTTGAGGATGGCCGCAAGTTATACGTAGTAGTCGAGGGCAGAGGCCACGATGCTATACATGTGGCAGTGAGGCCACACCTCAAAAAGGAGTGCAATCTGCCGCAAAATTACAACAACAACAACAGCCACAGGAAAAATCACAAAGCCAGGATTATTGCCCACACCACAATATGGACAGCTAGTCAAGAAGCTGTATGCGGAAATGCAGGAAAAACAACAAAGAACAAACCAACCCAACCACACAACACCAACCCAGCGCCAAGAAAAGAACAGAATCATCACCACAAACAAATAAACCAATTCCACACCACAAGAATAACACGAAGAAGACAAGCACCAAGGTGTAGGAGAGACAATAACACAACAAACCCCCCAGCAACACCCCTCCCGCGCACCACAACAATATCTACAACCGCACAAAACACACCCAGACGCTTTACCCTTGCCCCCCTGCTGATTCGTCAGACTTTCATCTAACGATGAAAGTTCGACAGAATGGCAAATAGCCACAGGGGGGGTAAAAGAAAAAGATCAAGAAAAACCAAAAGAAATCGCAACCAAAGCAGGGAGATACCTGAACCCTGAAAACTCCATACACAACAAAACAAGCACCAACACCACAAAAACAATGCTATCAGCGATAGACACAAAAGACTCCAAACTAATGGAGTACATCACAGGATACACAAACATTTGTGAAGATGACTTTAAAAATAGCAATCATCCACGCACTACACAACCACCCAAACACATCAAATATACACATCACACAAACACAACACCACAAACTCAAAGCCCTCTTCCCAAATGCTGTAGGGGGTTTCCAGAAATATCTGTCCCAAAAACTATATAGAAACCTCCTCGAAGACACATCAAAGAACGAGGAAGCCAAAACTTTCGACACAAGTAAGTAACTCTCTGTACTTTCATTTGTGGTTTTAAAGCACACACCCAATAGAATCATGGTCAAGATTGGTTGTGTGAATGCGCGTGGCTTGGGGTCTCCTTGGAAACAAGGATACCTCCTAAATGACATCAAGTCACATGATTTGGGGAATCATAGCCATAAGTGAGACCAGACTCCACGAGCCACGGGCCCTAAAGTCCATGTTTGGCGGACGGTTTAACATTTATTTCGCTCCCTGTCTGCCGAGGATGGGCGGTAGTGGCACCGCGGTACTACTTTTCACAAGAGCCTGGATCTCGAAGTCAAGACGATATTCGTAGACCCGGAGGGTAGACTGATCGTTCTGGATGTTGACGGCAGCAATGGGTGCGCTTTTCGACTCGTATCAGTCTACGCACCGCCCTTAACAGGTCGGGCGGATTTCTTTCGACGTCTAGAAGTATTCTTGGGACGTCTCGTCCTTTACTCTTAGGGGGATTGGAATGCTACCTTGGACACGCATGTAGACTACGTGGGTAGAGACAGAACAGAAGGGGATGCAAATGCCTCAGAGACCTGCTCAGACGATTCCAACTGTCTGACAGGTACCGACTCGACCACCCAAATCCACCAACGTGGACATGGAGCAACCGCAGTGGGTCGTCGAGATCGTATCTAGATAGGATACTGTGTAGGACAGTAGACAAGGATAACTTAGGATGTCCACAATTCCACACAGTCAGCTACACGGATCACAAATTGGTGACGTGTACGCTAGACTTAGATAAGGCACATAGACAGGGTCCTGGTACTGGAAACTGAACGCATCATTCCCGTCCAGACAAGTTTTCAGAGACCGGATTAGCACACTAGTAAAGAGGGCTTTGACGGGAGCCATCATCAACAACAAATGGTGGTTTGCCCTCAAGAGAGCAGTAAAAGCAGAAGCGAATTAGGTACAGCAAAGCACTAGCCATAGATAGAAATAGAGTAGAGGGTGAGCTAGTTAAGAAGCTAGAAGAGGCAATTAGAACGGCATCGCATCCGACGTTTTGGCGGGAGGTTGGCCCTCGACCAACACTTCAACGCAAACACGAAGGATGTGCTGTCAGAGCTAGGATGCGTGCTCTAGGAACGAAGGTGTTTGGGAGCCGCGAGAGAGGCCCGGGTGGCAGAGGCGCAACCGGGCAACAAAGCCACCATTCGGTCACTGGTAGATGAACAGGGGCGCGAATTGCTCGAGCCAAGTAAAATGGTGAGGCCTTTCAGCAGCATTTTGCCCGACTGTTCGGACGAGTGAGAGGGCAAGAACGTAGGGTAGACTTCAGTGCCTACCTACATAGCCTGCCACGACTCTCGAACAAAAGGCAGGGTGGGTGCTGCGAAGGTGCATCACGGCGGCGGCGGAAGTGCGGGAAGCGATGGCAGAATGTCGAGGGAGGGACAAATACCGGGTTTGGATGGTCTACCCTACGAATTTTACTATTGTATGCCAGAAACTTGTTTGGAGGGACGTCTTGGCAGCGGTTATACTGCATACTGCAACTGGCAGCAAAACGGGAGCATACCCGGTTTTGTGAGTCGAGGGAGCTGTAACTCTGCTGAAGAAAGATCCAAACAAGGGAAACAACATTATAGATAACTTTAGGCAATCACTCTGCTCAATGTCAGACCTGAAAATTTTGACAAAGGTGTTAGCCAAGAGGTTGGCGCTTGTCATGAGAGAAACTGGTCGACACGCACAAACGTGCGCCCGTGCCGGGCCGGAGCATCCATGCAACCCTCCATCTGATGCGCTACATCATAGAACAGGGGTAGTTAACGAACCTGGCATGGGTGGGGCCTGATCCACTTGGATTCAAAAAACGAAAGCCTTTGATAGGGTTAGACCATCGATACTTGGAGGCAGTCCTGAGAGCGGCTGGTTTCGGTCCCGTCCTTCCGCGGCTGGATAGCTGCCTTGTACAGAGGCATCCGTTCGGTAATTCGCGTAAATGGACATCTATCGAGACCCTTCGACATTGCACGTTCGGTCCGTCAGGGATGCCCCGTCTCGGGCTTCTC